>NW_026863747.1:0-152270 GCF_026571515.1 Ruditapes philippinarum | reverse complement strand
TTTCAGTGAAATTCAAACTAAGGATCAATGAGTCTTTAGAAAACGTTAATTGAAATGGCGGACTTATCCACCTTTATACAAAAATCAAAACAAGAATGTTCAATTATTAAACAAACACGAGGATTAGTCCGCCTAATTCAAGCTAAGTAAAATCAAATACTAAACATTTTTATCAAGGAGTCTTAAGAAAACGTTAATAAAATGACGGACTAATCCACCTTTATACAAAACGAAAACGAAAAAAGGACTAGTTCGCATTTTTTCAATCTAACTCAAATATAAAACTATGCATTTTTTCAAGAGGTTTCTAGAAACGTTAACTGAAATGACGAACTAATATTCTTTGATACAATAATAAAAACTAAATAACTCAAGTATAAAACGTAAAGGATGACTAGCTCATTTACAAGGAAACTCAAAATAAAGACCAAGGAGTCACTGAAATGACGGACTTATTCACCTTTATACAATTATAATACAAAACTTGTCAGTTAAATTATGAAACGAAATGGAGGATAAGTCCGCCTTTTTCAGTCTAAAATCGGAATTAATAAGGTTACACAGATGTTACAAGGTTGTTACGTAGTTGTTACAGCATTGTTAAAAATGTTACGAGAGTTGAGAATAAAATGAAAATTTCACAGATGATTGTTACAAATGTTACAGGTTGTTACAAGTGTTACAGAACAAGCCTTACAAATGGTCAGAACACGGAAATAATAAGGTTACATAGATGTTACAAGGTTGTTACATACTTGTTAAAGCATTGTTACAAATGTAACGAGAGTTGAGAATGAAATGAAAATTTCACAGATAATTGTTACAAATGTTACAGGTTGTTACAAGTGTTACAGCACAAGCCTTGAAAATGGCCAGAAATCAGAATTAATAAGGTTACATAAATGTTACAAGGTTGTTACATACTTGTTACAGCATTGTTACAAATGTTACGAGAGTTGAGAATGAAATGAAAATTTCACAGATAATTGTTACAAATGTTACAGGTTGTTACAAATGTTACAGCACAAGCCTTTAAAATGGTCAGAAATCGGAATTAATAGGGTAACATAGATGTTACAAGGATGTTACATAGTTGTTACAACATTGTTACAAATGTTACGAAGGTTGAGAATGAAATGAAAATTTCACAGATAATTGTTACAAATGTTACAGGTTGTTACAAGTGTTACAGCTCAAGCCTTGAAAATGGCCAGAAATCGGAATTAATAAGGTTTCCTAGATGTTACAAGGTTTTTACATAGTTGTTACAGAATTGTTACAAGTGTTACGAGAGTTTGGATTGAAATGAAAAATTAAGGCACAAAATTGTGTCAATATGCAAGGGAAGAAATTCAAGCAAACTTGTTACAAATGTTACTGAATTTACATGCGTTACGTAGGTGTTACTTAGTGTTACGCTTGTAACAAATGGCAATAGTTTCGTTAAATTGCGCCCATTTTGTGCCCTACGTGAAACTGGCTAGATATTCAGCACAACATTCGGCTCTTCGTTCGTTATTTGTCTATTTTTGAATGTCGAGCTGGGATGTACAGCTGCATGGCTAGACATTGTGCTCAACTTTCAGCTCGACATTCGTTTTTTGTCTTCTATTTTAATGTCGAGCTGGGATGTGAAGCTGGCTAGACATTTAGCTGAACATTCAGTCTGACATTCGTATTTTGCACTTTTTTCATGTCGAGCTGGGTAGACATTCAGCTCAACATTTAACTCGACATTCATTTTTTCTATTTTGTGTATGTTGAGCTTGGATTTGAACCTGGCTTGAGAAAAACTTATAGCATTTCTGGCATAAGAGGTCTTTAAATAAATGATAGGCCTTTACATAAATGATTTATCCAAGGCACGAACGTCATAAACGTTATAGCTATAAAACAAAACATTTTAGAAAATTACAACATATGTTTCACGTATTGTATTATATAACTGGTTTCCCGAACATTCACAATTCTCTTTCAAATTCTACACACGGCATTTATCTCAGCTTAAATATCAGTATCATTGTGAAACCAAAAATGTTATCTTATGAGCATAACTGTGTTCTTTTGTTCCCTGCATTCTGAATACCGTTTTTCATTTATATATGATTATGACAAATTGCAACATAAATTTTGCCTACAGACATTTACTTTACTTCGCCTTTGATTTCCAGTTGACGTGAGATTTTTAAATAGTAATTTTAAAATAAACGAGCCCCTGAAGGCATTGACAACAGAAATAGAAAAAAAACTAAGAACTGTCTGAGTTTGAGAACTCATGACATTGTCTTAAAATGTTAATATAAAAGCGATTTATAATAAGATCGTACGTTCAAAACAAAAAGGTGGTGATGTTTGGTTGTTTTCACTCTCAAAGAAAGGATTTTGTGATCACAACGAAACTGGCCTGCCGTCGTGGATCAAACTCGGGCCACATGATTTACAGTCCAACGCTCTACTTAAAAGGGTAACAGGACGGTTTAAATGATAAAATACTACTTATTTTTACCGTTAATCGTTAAAAAATTAATTAGTTGCTAACATGTTATCTTGTTAAATAAAATAAATTATTGTTTAAAACAAATGTCTCATATTAAATTCTTTGTTCAGATTTGAAAAGTCGACCCGACGTATATATATCAAACATGCCGGACAGTCCGCCGAGATGTTACTGTCGACCCCTTTGAAACGCTTTTGCAATTGACGGCACTAACGTTCCGTAAATTTTCCCCTTGCTTGTATAAATCTCGTATTCGCAGTCTTTAAATTGCCTGCGCCTGCTAAAACGAATTGGCCTGGTGCCCCGAATAATTGTTTCTTTAATAATTGTTCGTTTCGATGTATCAGAGGGAGTATATGATAATATATTTGGATGCACACCACACTACCATTTTTTTTAACCAAACGTCATATTTTTTATATTCAACCGCTATTGACAACTGTTGTTTAAAACTTGATAAGTGCAGCAGAAATTCAATAGCTTTTTTTTGATTTGCTGCTCTGGGTGCGTGTTACCATGGTTATTCCATATTGCAGGGAGCAAGCATAAAGCACAATTATTTGAATAACCTTATGCTCAATGGAGAAACATTGTACGGTCGCTATATAATATAAACATATTTTGAAATTGAATTGATGATGCAAGACGTGTAAGTTCTATTTGTTTTTGAACACTTCTCGTTATAAACATTCACTTTTGATTGAAACATCATGTATGCGATATGTAACGTATTGGAGTACATGTCTGGTAACTTTCATGTTGTTTTGACGAGAAGTTACAATTTGTGCAAAATAAGATATCTAGGCTTCACAAACCATAGGCTTATATCATATCAAACCATAAAATCTGTATGATTTTACATTTCTCTTTCTGATAACATTAACCTGTGAATTTCTAACAACAGTTGTTCTGATGAAACAGTATGATGCAACTAGAAAAAAATCATATTACTGTCCTTGCGCGCTAACTAGATGATATTTAGATAAAATTTTAATAAATTTATACTTTTCACTTCAACTATAAGAAACGAACAAATATAAGCAATGCTTTTGAAATTATAAAATAACCAGCTAACAGCGGCAACAGTTTTAGACTTTTCACCAGAAAAAATTGTTAGAATCAGGCCTACTCATTAAATCAATTAAAAAATGATTGCATATTAAAATTATAATTAAAACATCCTCCTCGCTAGCTTTAATTTTCTGCTACATTGTATAAAAACATGTTTTTTTAAATCTGAGCGAGGAATAAAGTCGAACGAGAAAGTTAATGAACGCCATACCTATTTGTGTCAGTAAATAATTTGTCAGCTTTCTTGTTGAGAACTATGTTACAATGTTTATATACCTTTTTGCATGAACTTGAACATTTTTCTATCACATCATCATCGTACGTTGCAGATCCTCGTTCTACCATGGCAGAAACTACATGATTATTGTGAAATGTTTGTAGAGATTTTTGCTCACGTGGTTATACAATTTGAAGCAACCTTGCTTGGCAAAGTCTTTATCGTTCATCGCAACCTCTGGTTCTTTTATTATTGTATATCAAACAAAGAATTAAGCCAATGAATCAAATCTGTTGATTGCTTTGTCAGCTGATTTTTTGCTATTTGAAATGTTTGCAATATGTTACAAGGCAAACAGTATAAATTAAGCAAAAAATTTCTGGAAATACAAAGTTGATAGAGACATAAGATAGAGTGATATGTAAAAACAATAAAATTCTTTTATTTTATGCTTTTTAAGTTGAATTTTTAAGTAATTTTTTTTACGATTTTGCCCGCGTAACGTCGCAGCATTCTTCTCCTTTGTGTGACGTCATTATATTCATGGACGTCACATGCATTCAGTTTGAAATCTATTCCGTTTTAAATTTCCTCGATTGTTAATCTAACATATGTATGATGAACATTGACTTTTCTTTTCCTAAAGAAGGCAAACTTTACGTATGACCGGCATTTTGGATTTGCTGCCTGCTATCCAATTTTATTATGGATTTTCTGTTTCTCCGCATTTCAGAAGTTAGTCCGCTACAGTTGAAAATTAATATTAAAATTTTCACTGAGTGGGTTTCCAGGAATTATTATCCAATCCTCTTATATATTACAATAAATACACTGGGAAAGCATTGAATTATAAACATTGCAACTACACCTCAGCGTCCAGTCAGTGAAAACACGTGGAGTACATAATATATCATTTATATATGTATAATGGTTTAATTTCGAAAAGTAACATGATGCCTTTAAAACTGTACCATGTTTTGACATATTTAATAGTTTCTTTATTCAAACTAGAATGTTTTTGTTCGAAACAGCAAAATTTCAATTGTAGACCTAGTTGATTTAGCTATTTAAAAATTATGGACTAGTGGGAATTAATTGTGAAATTTAATCTGTTTGTTTTTTGGCTTTTTAATTAGCCATACATTTCTTTACGCATGACATAAAAGAAACGATTGCCGTTCTCTCTCGGTCTTATGATCATCTTACACACTTAAAAATTACATTGTACAGATATCGGATAAAAACACGGTCCAATCCTAATAATAATGAATCGTCGGCTAGCAGTAATCAATGCTTAGACATAGACAGAAATAAATTTTCAGAACAGATTAAGATTTGTAATGTTGCCTTGTATCGATTCGTTTTATTTGTGTTCCACGATGCATTGAAGTGTTTATGGGAAAACTCAATTAAGTGACCGCTTTTAGTGTCATGGAAATCCTTAACCAAAACAACATATCAAGTAAACTATCTGTTTACATATTTAACAAAGAGTTACATTGTATTATAACAAAAGCAACGTGTGTGCCTGTTTGGGCTTATGAAATATGTCGTTGCGGCCAAATTCTCCTTTGCGTATTTTAGTCATACAAAGCCCAAGTTTGGTCTGGAGCTTTAGGCAAGTTGGCGATTTTGCAATAATTCATAGAAGCACTTCTTGAAGCACGGTTCGATTTAAAAATTCTTGGTTTCTCGGGAATCAATTCTTCATGGAATCAATAAAGAGTCACAGTGGTACCAAAGATGGCGAATCCATAGGTAGTTTTCAGTAACTAGAATGTATTTAACGTACAATTTCGTGAAACCGCCCAATGCAGGGATTCTTTTTCCTTTCTCGTTATTTCAAAGCTATGATGACCGTGATTAAAACAGGTCCATCATCTTCATCCAGCATTTATTTAAAAAAGTGATAGTGACCTTTGTAATTTTACTACAGCTTTCTCACCCATTTTGAATATCTCCTTTAGAACTTTATTTACTTTTTTTTTCTTTGATTCTAGAAGAAACGGGAATTCGTTCGATTCAGAATTACTTCGAACACGTTTGACTTTTTTATTTCTACCCGTCTTTTAAACATGCGGAGTTTATCAATTGAAGTGAAATAAAATTTATATTTGGTTACAATGATTGAAAATGTAATGTACCATACGAAAAATAACAATATAACTAATAATATTAGTTTTAAAAGCACATAACAGTTAAACCTCCATAGCAGTTGAGGAGAAACATTTTTGTTGTTGTTCATGTTTTAGAAAAAAGTCAACCTCGTTTGCCGTTTAGAGATTTATCCGGTTAACTGGGATGCCGTAAGGCCCACACAAATAAACATACTACACAAAATCTTTTTGAAATGTTAATATAAACAATGTTTGAAAATACTACTACAGAGAAAGGAAAGGAAGAAAATATTGTTTATGTAATATTAATTTTCTACACGTTACGAGTAAAATCGCCAGTATATGATTGCTTAGTGGTTTCCAGCCTTTATTTGCCATCCAATGAAATTCCGTCCAGTAGTTCGCCTTATAAAATTTTTCATAGTGTACTTCATAGAACCGTCCCTGCCGTAAAAATTAGTCGTGACATAATAAAGGACAAATAATTTAAAGCTTGACACCAAGTATGTTAGTATTCATCCGTAGCTGTTCTAAAGCAAAATAGGAAACGTTTCTCTGTCGCGTCGCTCCCCGTCGAAGTTCTTCTAATTTCTTTAAGATCAATCAAGGCACGGACAGCATAATGAAACACTTAATTAAGACATGTGTCATTAAAAAAAACTGGCATTTTGGTAAAATAGAACCCAAATTAATTTGACAAGTAAAAGGAAGGGCGTCTTTCCCCAAACATAGGTTTATACATTCACTAATCAAATTAGACATATTCAGGAAGCAATTTTTACTAACTTGCCAGTTAATTTCTGCAGTGTAAAATATTTAACCCAAAGATTTGGCGTTTTAGTATTCTTTAAATTTGTTGGAATTCTAAAAGCAAATTTTACGGAAGCTTGGGGTGTTAGCTTGCAATCAAGCACTTTTACCGTCTGAAACGGTTTCAATTTAATTCGGGCGTAAAACAACTTTTCATTTGTTTGTCGATAGACTTTCTTTTAGGGATGTTTTTGTGTTTTCTTCTACTGTTCGTTAATCTTATGGCATTATAAAAGACCTCAAGACTCGAATTACGGGATGACAAAATACATTACGTGAATAATATTTTTTACGTAAGCGTAAAATACCTTCGCTTTATTAAGTAGTAACTTACAATTTTTCACAAGTGCAGAGAAAGAAAATAACAATTTTTTCCATAAAAATATATTATATTAATTATTAATCAATTTGTTTTTGTTTGCCGTTAAAGTCATGCTATTTTTTTTCTTTTTGCCACTTTCAGAAAGAAAAAATTACTCTTTTCATTTTTCGCTCTGCCTTTCTTGGAAATTGCCAATCCTGTAAAACATGGGAGGAAATTTATCCTAACCTACCACGGGTAATGACTTATTTTCCAGTGCAATTTCTTAATGCTATACTTAGGTTTAATAGGGGAATTTTTTTTCATTTTTTCTATTTGGATAAAGTTGATTTTCTGAAAGAAAAATTTTATTATCATGCCTTTTTCCCAAATTTTTTAAGCTGTTGATTTCACTTTTTAAAATCTTAATGTATCATTTAGAAGCCTATTGTCAGTAACAAAGTTAAAATATCTTAAAACAACATTAACCAAAGTTGTTAAGTTGTTTCAATTTTATTAACATTAACTCAGTTAATGTGATATTTGCAATATGTATGTTGCTGTTGGTTGGGTGGAAACAACAGAAACACAGGGATGTTGGTAATTTCAGCCTATATTTTACACTAAATTGCCACTGGATTAACTTATTCTTGAGTTTTACCAACAATCAATTCAAAACATGTTCGGCATCTAAAGATGCTATTAAACAGTTTTTATAAACATTTAAGAGATACTTTCTTCACAATTAAATGGTTTAACAGTTGAATACATTGATTTTTAATTATTTATAAAAATGATGTTTAGGCTTATCCTCCGTTGTAGTACGATAATAACCAGACTTGGACCTGGCATAAAATTTCCCATTGATTGGGCCTTGAGTACCACACCGAAAGTTAGCGTTTAACGCATATTCCAGGTACTTGGCGAGAAATTACAGCGCCCGACGAAACTATTCAATTATTTCCTGTTTGTATTGGCTTAATGAAGGTGTGAATAACGAAGCACCCGGCAGGATTCTTTTTCAAGCCCTGGTGGCTGGATTCGTGTACAGTGTTAGCCTTTCAGATTATGTAATGCAAGATTCTTCTAGCTTTATGGCTGCAGCTACTGTACTATTGAAAAATACTAGAATAGGCAGTTACAACAACTATTTTACGAAATTTGGCAAGTAAAACCTGGCACTTCGACAATGTCCCGGCCGAAAATTTGAGACGGCGGTGATTCAAGTGTATTGTTAATTGAGTTTAATACGCAAGAAACGTCATGTTTTCTTCAAATCAGCAACAGATGGCCATCCTGTCACCGGTTCTTCTTCTTTTCAAGTGTTTGCAAGTAACATGAAAGTATTTGAATCGACTAAAAATCTGGACACTTGAGAATTTTCAATTACATAACGAAGATAATTATTAAACTGATTTCAATAATATTTCTCATCTTTACTTTCTAAATGTGCGTGCGAGTCTGTTAAGATGTTATTATTATTTTTACAGAGTTAACGCTGCACTCAATTCACCTGAACAGGCTCTATCCAAAACTGAGGCCTGCACATTTACAATTTTTCGTTTTTGGGACGTTTTTTCTTTAGAAAGTAAGTAGATTACAGAAAATCAGAGGTTATGAAATCTGCATATCACAGATAAGATTGAAAAAAAAAGATTAAATTAAAAAAACAGCATGCAGAATATTCCTAAAAAAAGTGTTTTCGTATGTATTCAAGTATGGAATTCTTTTTGAAGCCACCCAAGGGGTTTGTAAACGTAAATAAATGTCAAAAATAGAGAAAGAAACTTAACTACCAACATAACCATGTTATACAACAACGCAATCGGTTTTTTCTTTTGTTTCAAAACTATTTTACATTTGATAATTTTCCGGATGTAAAAATCTTTATACGATTGAATTACAAAGCATGCATAGCTGCGGGACCGACACATTTGTCTTGTGTTCCCTCAATTAAAAAATGTAAACATTTAAATTTCATAAACACTATTAATGGTTTAGTGCGTTCACCAAACACACTCGTTTTCGAGTTAGTCGGTTTCATTTTTGAAGTGGGTTGAAATTTTGACTGGACTTTGCTTCGCGTTGTTCTAATAGTGGCAACATCATTAATATGATTTATATTCAGGTTGTATGGCAATCTAATTTATTTTTTTAAACATACTAACATTTTATTTGATTTTTTCTACCAGATATAAATAATAGTAAAGGCCAGTTTAATTATATATTAATTTAGTTATGTAAATTGGAACATTTTTGATGGCAAGTAAGATTGTGAGCAGTTCATACGGGAGTGCTTTAAAACCCTTAGCATATTTTGTATGAAGCACATAATAAAAAGCTCAAAAACATTATGCTTATAATATAATACATAATTATTTCATATTTGATAGAGATCTTTGAATTACGTAGCATCAGTTAAGTATGGAATGCGGGCGGAGGACATCACCCAACATCGTTTTAAATTATCTTACCTGCATAATCTGTGAAGCATAAGACCTTTTCCTGATGTGGAATGAATTCTTTGAACCCCAAAACTCTGCAATCCGATTAACTAGCTAACAAAGACAGCTGTTAACTGGCGAAAACAAGACGGCGTGCGGAAAAAAAAAATTCAATGTAACCTTATATTCAATTTGTTACCAAACATGTTATTTGTGACATTCGTTTTCAAATTTTGTAATTACCAGATGAGGCTTTCTCGTTCAGCCAAACAACGTATGATCGGATGACACAAATGTTGCATTGGAATCGGTTTGTCCTTCCTTTGAATAAGGAGGGCAAAATGTTTATAAGTACCTGTCCTATATTTTTACTTTATGTGCACTTCTTATTGTAGTATTGGTTGTATCATATCATGGTTTGTTCGTAGTTTTAAACGACAAAATGTATATCCCATGGGGTTTATTTAGTTGTAGTTCTTAATTTTATTTCATTCCCGCCAAAACATTTCTAACATCGGTCAAATATCGCAATTAAATCAGTCATTTCCGGAATGTTATTTTTCACGATCTTCGGTTTTTTCAATAATTCATAAACTGTTTATAGCCGGAATTTAGTACAAAGAAATAAATGATGAGTGATTAAAAAAAATAATGTCTGGATCTGGACATGGATTGTTGAAGTAATGAAAAAGGAAAACATGTGAAATCAAGTTTTTTAAATTTATTTACAAATAATTCGCGTACCAGTAAAAGGTGGATCAATCCACCCTAAGTTGCAAAACATGTATTTTAAACAAAGATCTTATAGCAAATAAAACAGATGAGAATTTTAATCGACCTCTGTTCAATTTACTTCAAGCCAAAGACTATGTATTTTTCAAGGAGTCTTTAGACAACGTTTAATTGAAATGGCAGACTTATCCACCTTTATACAATACTCAAAACTAAAATCTGTCAATTTATACAACAAATAGGAGGACTAGTTTTCGCCTTATATATTGTAACTTAAACGAAAGCTGTATTCTTTAGAAAACGTTAACTTAAAAGACGGACTTTATCCACTTTTATGTATACAATTATCAAAACTTAAAACTAATAAACAAAAAGGAGGACTAGTAGAATCAAATACTATGCATTGTGTCTTTTGAAAAGTAACCTGAAAAGACGAAAAGATGTAAATAATGACCCCCTTTAAAAAAATATAATTATTTTTGGTTTTGACACTTTTTAAGATGAACACAGGTTTTTTTATCAATCCTGTCATATTTTTTTTCTTCCCAGGTCTGATACTCGTGCCTGTGCATATAATAAAAGCTTATTGCTTAGGGTTGCAGACATGTCATTGACATATATGATTAGACATAAAGAGGACCTAAAATGAACATCAGGGGGACACCATATGTACTCAGAGCAGTAGTAGAATGAGTACCAGCCACATCCACCAGCTGCTGTTTATCAGACATAAGACTTAAACCATGTAAGAATGTCATTACATATGACAGATGCTTGAAGTTTCATGAAGAAGAAGAAGAAAAGGAACTTCTTCATGTGCAGTATAGTGTTATCATCTGTATCAAATGCCCTTTGTAGATCTCAAAGTATCATGCAATACATGTACTGCCTTTGTCCATTTCAAATTTAATGCAATGTGTTAAACGAATCAAACATGTGTAAGTTGAAAAACCACTTCTAAACCCTGACTGAAACTGCCTGACCATGACTCGAACCCATGACTTTCAGAAGACCAACTGAGCTATCCGGCCGGCTACACATTTTCTCTTTAATAATGAAACAGTTCTAAACCACAACATATTTCCCCACTATATTGATTTGTGGCCTTGAATTTATTATGTTTACAGAGCATAGTGAATTAAACTCATTCTTATATGCAGTCACAGGATGAGAAAAACGTTCAGTTTGACCAGAACTCGAACCTGTGACCCACAGAATTATGTACCGCAGCTGTAGCGATTAAGCTGTCTGGCCGCTTACACATTTTCTCCCCTAAATAGTGAACAATTCTAAACCGTGACAGATACTTTCAGATTTATTAAATTAACAGATGATTAATTCTTATTAATAAATAAGAAAAAAAACTTACATACTCATAGTCTTAATTAAAATAACAATTTATATATTGTATAATTATTTTTTTTCTAAAAAAGGGGGCTTAGACAGTTATTGGTTGTGCCATTATTTATAACAGGTCAATTTGAAAGTGAACATAACTGTACTAATACATGCACAATATCTAATTTTTTTGTACAGATAAAAAACTAACCTTTTTTCTATGATAAGAAATTTTATGAAGGCTGATTTGTATTTTGCATTCAAGGGCACCGGGCGAAAACATGAAAATGCAACAAACGAACCACTTTGTGGTAGATTGTATTTTCATGTTTTCATCTGGCGCCCGCTTACTTTTTGTACTATGTTGGGTTTTCATATGGCACAAATCATCCACTATAAAATTTAGTGCACACATTTATTAAAGGGCAAGTAACAATCTATGAAAAGTCCGTGGTCGAGTTGACTCAGGAGACCTGGAGGTTGTGACCAGCGCCCCTCAATTACAAATAGATAAGACAGAAGCTGTCCTTTTCAAACTATGCACATGTTAGAAAAAAAATTAGAATAACTATTCAGAATATGATTTTTTTGAGATTTTATTAATTTTATTGCTTGATCCAAGTTTAAGGACATTTTTCAATCAATACGTGTATTATCATTTATAACTTTAAATGAAAGTCTCATTCCTTTAAAATAATGACATAACTGTAACTCTTAAAAAATCAGAAATATTATAAGTCTCATCATATCAATATACTAAGATATACATGTATGCACATAACATTTATAATTCCCAGTTTCTATTAAATGAATATGAAATCCTAACATTAACATGCTTTTGATGACCTTACAACTGGTAAATTTTATACAACAAAAAATAGTAAGTAAAAACCTAAGATAGACAGAAAAGAACAAAATTATTTAGTAAACATGAGTTAACTTCCCCTTAAAATATAGAAAACCTTAAACCCAAAAGAACACCCTAAACAGCAAAATTATGAAATGTTGCAGGCTCAGTTTTATTAAGCCATGCAAAATTAATTGTAAAGTAGTAATAGAAAAATAGACGGCCATGTGACATCAGTAATTGCAGAAAATCGGATAGCTTTCAACATCCGGATACTGGTACACTTCGTAAAAACAATCATTCTGTGCAACAGATTAAACGTAATATGGATAAAATCAATAGGATATTCGTTTACAACATTTCATTACCTATCCTAATACTCATTTGCAGGTGCACTTTCTTCTTGTAGGAAAATTTTGAAAATGAATGAATGAATGGATACGGCATCAATGTAGACCACAACGATATTCGAAATCTGGATTTTAGTAACTAAGGGACAATCTGTTAAACTGAGCCTGCAATTTCGTGAAGATAAGTATCACAATGGGCAAGCAGTGCTTTTGTACATAAAGTGATTAAATACAAATTAACAACGATATGTGGTGTTAGCTGTGAGGTTTTACGAATCAAAGATAAGAAGCGTAATAACACAACGATGCCAAATTGATTAACAGCCGGGTAAGTTGAATGAACAGCGTCCGTTCCGAATAGGCCAGAGATAAGAAAAGCGATTCCCATTAGAGAGAGGACGGACCGGCGCTCGGCGTCGCCGATATAACATCTTCCGAGTAATGAGTTAATTTTCATTGTGTGCCCTAAAGTGTTTTGATTCTAGGGTGACAATTGGAGCGATTGGTTCGCTGAACTTAGACTTGTGGTATACCTGAAACCGTGGTAAACTGCCTTTGAATGTTTATTTCACAAACAAGATGATATGAATAAATAAAGTAAACGAAATGCATTTATTTATTAGTTGCCAACATTGTATTTAAACAGGTAATACATGTAATTAAATAAAACGAGATGCTTTTATATACTTGACCATGCGTGTGATAATAATTGATAAGTCATTCTCGACTGTTCCTTCAATCAAGAATCACATAATATCCAAAAACTTTGAAATTACCTATGAATCAAAGGCTTTCATCTTTAAAAAATGATTTAAATTAGAAGTTTTAAGACAGCCCCAGCAGACATTAATGCACTCTATATCGTTACATCAAGTGTATGTAATGAAGCCGGTGCTAGGGGCGTGGACGGTAACTTGCATTTTCCATTACCGTTTATGAACAAGGCTCAATCAAACCGAGCCTGCAACATTTTCAGTTTTGTCGTCTTGTGCGTTCTTAAGGGATTATTTAATACTCTCTATATTAGCACTAAAAGTAGCTTCTTATCGTTCTTTAGTACCCTCTAATTCATTTACGACGGTTAGTACAATGCACATGTATTTATGAAGTTGCATATCTTTATCAACATGTGAAATAATAATGATAATAATAACCGTCTTACATTTGTAATAACAATCTTTTACCTTTTTTAAATTTAGTATCTTATTATTTGCATTATTTTAAAAACAGACCAAAGTCTTTTTAAAACAAACTTTTCCTAGGTCAACTAAGAAAAGTATTCATGAACTTTCTTTTAAATAGTAATTAACCAGGTTTTCCGAAGGAAAAAACTGATTTTTACATTGAGGTATGTCGGCGGGCGGGCGGGCGTAAACAATTCCTTCTGTGCGCAACTCCTCCTACATTTCTCAACGGATTTTGACCAAACTTTCACAGAAGCTTTGTTATCAAGTGCCCTGGCGCATATTGTCGGGGTTTCGTGATTGGATAATATTTGACCTAATTATGGCCCTTTGTTTTTTTCCTTATATATAATATATAGTGAACAATTTCTACTGAGTGCAACTCCTCCTACATTTCCCGACAGATTTTGACCAAACTTTCACAGAAGCTTTGTTATCAAGTGCCCTGGCGCATATTGTCGGGGTTTCGTGATTGGATAATATTTGACCTAATTTTGGCCCTTTGTTTTTTTTTTCCTTATATAGAATATATAGTGAACAATTTCTACTGAGTGCAACTCCTCCTACATTTCCCAACAGATTTTGACCAAACTTTCACAGAAGCTTTGTTATCAAGTGCCCTGGCGCATATTGTCGGGGTTTCGTGATTGGATAATATTTGACCTAATTTTGGCCCTTTGTTTTTTTTCCTTATATAGAATATATAGTGAACAATTTCTACTGAGTGCAACTCCGCCTACATTTCTCAACAGATTTTGACCAAACTTTCACAGAAGCTATGTTATCAAGTGCCCTGGCGCATGTTGTCGGGGTTTTGTGATTGGATAATATTTGACATAATTTTGGCCTTTATTTCCCCTTATATATAATATATAGTGAACAATTTCTTCTGTGAGCAACTCCTCCTACATTTCTCAAAGGATTTTGTTCAAACTTTTACAGAAGCTTTGTCATCAAGTGTCCTGATGCATATTGTCGGGGTTTTGTGATTGGATAATTTTTTACCTAATTATGGTCCTTTGTTGTTTTTTTTCTTTATACAGAATATATCATGAACAATTTCTTCTGTGCACAACTTCTTCATTTCTCAAGGGATTTTTTTCAAACTTTCACAAAGTGCCCTGATGCATATTGTCAAGGTTTTGTGATTAGATAAGTTTTTACCTAATTATGGCCTTTTTTTCCCATAAAATTTAATTATTAGCGTAATATATCCTTTTAATTACAACAAACTTTATTTCGTTATAAAACTCTCTAGGTTATTGCATGCCTGCCAGCTCATCTGCCTCCTTTTGGATCCTGTAGAGACAAGGTCATTGTTGTTAGAAATAGAAACTCTGTTTCCAGTCAGTCAGGTCACTGTTACTAAAAATGGAAATTAGGTTTCCGGTCAATAACTAGTTTGGAATAAGATATTTTTTATGAAATTTGGTGTAAAGCAAGTTTTTATAAAGACCTCACTTGGGATGGCCTTCTGGCCCTTAGGGTCAAGGTTAGAGTTACTAAAAATAGAAAATTCATTATACATGATTTAAATTGCACATAGTTACATTGTTTGTTGCTTGTATTTATATTTCAACTACAACATATTTATCTGCAATGGTGATAATTGAAAACCTGGTTTCATGGCATTGCCATGTTTCTTGTTTTTATTCTAACACGACGCGCATTTCCCGTGTAAATATGCTGACGTTATACATGTTTATTTAGACATGTGAGGTATCCATTAAAACTGCAACGCCACTGGAAATAATTACGGAAACAAATCAGGCACAGTTAAGCATGATATCAGGTACGGTAGCATTTATTTGTTGATGTCGTGTTAGAATTGAAATAATTTCATCACAACAATAAATAAAATCACTTTTATAGTTCGGATGCGTGACACACATCATATTAGATAAAATCGCGGTTGGGGATATATGTCATTTTTTAAGTAACACATTTGTTTAAATATTCTTTATATTGTGACTGTGTTTCCCTTACGAGAATGACTTTTACAACGGCTATCAATAAAACACTCTACAAAGAAAAGTGGAATTGTGAAACTGCTTCGGCTTGAGGATACGTAACGAATCAGAGACAATTTTGAAAATTCATATATTTAAAACTTTTATGTATCTATCCCGTATATACTTAAATTACTTTCGGTTATTTTTCTTCTACATGTATTACATTTTGCAAGATATTGATATTGCAACTACACTCCAGTTATTACACATACAAACTATCAATTTGCAACTGGTAAATTTATTCCCTAATCAGTGACAATATGTCCATTCGAGTTTAAATAGCGATAGTGCAGGTTTATGTCAAAATAAATAATTTCCAATCTAATCTTCCTTCTTCGCATGAATTATGAATAAAATTACCCAAGAGACTCGAGAAATTTCTCATAAATATTCGTCGGAAGATATCGTTCAAGATTTTTTTTCAAAGAAGGGGAGTTTCTTTGAAATGATAAATAAATAATGAATTTTCCAAAGCATTTTTCTCTTGAAAAGTTAACGTTGAATTATCCTTAAAGTTGTGTTTTAAATTCCACCCTAATGCCTTGGTATATTTTGTCAGTGGTCAGTGTTGAATTAATCAAATGTCAGCTGTGTCTATAAAAACGAAGTCATGATTTTTCTAAGTATTAGAAAGTCTATTAAAAAGTTCTTTACTGTTGTCTGTGTGCAATGACAAGAAATCTGAATGATGATATCTAGGACATGCTATTATTATATATGGCAGCTGTCTACTCTATAGGTATTCCGATGTCCCCTAAAATGTATCAAAATCAGTTTATACAAATGTATATCTATTATGAAAATAGATTAGTCAAGACTACTGCAAAAAGATTTTTCTTTAATATCTCATGTTAGTAATGCTATGGTTTACCGGCTGAGTTATACTCAGAGTTGTTGTGGCTAATACAATATAGTTGTTTCTCTGTCATTCTCCGCCAGCAAAAAATAAAATATACAATTAACAAAATAAAATAGTGGCCAGGGTTAAGAATTTAGATCATTTCTTAGCATTTTAACTTAAAATATCATTTTCCAGATATTGTAACCTTGATCAGAGAAGGTTCGATTCCCTGTTATTTTGAAAATTAAAAAGGGGAAAAAAGTCAACATTTGGAAACAAACATATGGCTAGCAGTCTTGGTAAAGAATTGGGGCTGATCCCAATTCCTGACATCGCGGCATTTACACTGAACATTCTGACCAAAGATCGCAAATAATCAGCATTAGGGGGTCATCACATTTACTGAACATAACAAAAGAAGCAGTTTATTCAAAACATATACATAATCATTTCACACATACATAAATTGTACACATACCAAAAAAGTAACAAAGGAAAATCAGCACATTATTACAAGAAGATGAACTCTACTTCATTGTAAGTAATACTATTTTAACAAGCTAGTTTGTTTTATATTAAATACACTTAGATTAACATAATCCTTTTTGAAGCCAAGGCGGCTATTCAAGTTTCGTACTAAATAAATGTCACCATAAGTACCAAAATAAAAATACCCTTTTCAGTTATTTCGAGAAGATTTATATTATGCACTGTGTACACTGGAGACTCTCACACCACCAATATAAACATCTGTTTCAGATCTTAAGACTTTTTTAACCATAATGATAATGTCATCTTGAGTACGGACAATTTGATCTCCGTCTTTCATTTATTCATGAGTGTAAACTGCAACCCCACCACCATATTATGATGCTGAAACTTTCTATAAAAATCCATTTAAATCAATATTACATGTTTTGATTTGCCAATGTTTAATACAAGAACACCATATAATATTTATTTATGACAAAAAGAAAATCCTAATTGCAATTATCACCAATCTGTCCATTTAAATTCCAAGATAGCACGACCACACTCACATGATCTCGGGTGTATCTCTAGTTAAAGCTGTTTTTGAAAGGTTTCCCGTCAATGAACATTGTGTCGTAAGAGATCCAGGCCCATTGACCCCTTGTCACCCGCCTCCTTCGTCGTCGGTACGAGTTTCTTACGCTTGCCGAATACTTACCGAAAATGCTCATTTATAAAGTATGCAGTACTTTTACGTGTACTACCAGACCTCTTTACAAGCTTGCGCTCCTAAATAAATTGAATTTGGACGATTTTACCCAATCGTTTCTCGCCCATTCTGTGAATTCGTCCACATTTCATTTTTTAACTGACTTTTCATATTGCTGACTAAGAATTCACGCACAAACTACATTATCTGTTTCCCCTGGAAGCCCCACGCCCCCTCATTATTGCCGTGCACTGTGTTATTACGCATAGATTTGGATTGTACATAAGGTAGTTCACCATTAGCAATCGATTTTTATGCGTTTTTATATCAATTGGAGTGAACAACGTCTTAACGCTTTGGCTTTGATGGTCAACTTTGACGTAGTACAAAACTTGGCTGAAACTATTGAAATAAAATAAAATCAGAAATATGGTCATTTTTTGCATGCCAACTTTCAAGACGCTACTCGAAAGTTCGCAAAGTGTCGCGTTCTACCTTAAGATTTAGGAAATATGTAGTTAAATATAGATATTTTATTAAACGTTGTTTCTGTAATTCGCTGATGGTAAAAATACATGTAGTGTATCGATTGATTTATACGTATCGGTTAATTTGCACGACTAGAAAAATCGATAGCTGTACATAATCAATAAGATGCTTCCAGTCTCCCTTTATATCTTGTTCGGTGAAACCAACTACCGAAGAACGCTTTGGTATACAGTACAAAGATTTGGTATATATTTTGACAATGATTAGTAGATGGACCCTACTGATTATGGGTCATGGTTAGCTTACATATATCCTTTGCTCAAATTTCATTTGATAATTGCTACAAAGTCTCTTTATTAATATGAAATAAACATGTTTTTAATTAACACAAATCAGATATGTTGTGTTTAAAATTCTACACACTATAGTTGGTTCAGTATGAATATATAATGTCAAAAATGCCAGTTTTTTGTAAGAAAAGACCAACTTTACCTTATCTGTAAAAAGGAACGCAGCTTACAATAAATAGTTAATTCATTCTGTTTTTCAAATTAGGCATATTCGGTAAGAATTACATAGATTTCAATAAATTTCTATGAATAAAATATTTTACGAAAGGATGATCAAAGCATATTTTTAAATAATTGTTCTCTTTTATTTCACATAGCCTTTGTCTCTTTGTCTGATTTATTGATATTCAGATATAGACACCTTGTATTAATATGCACCACAGTTTTGGTAAAACTAACGTTTTCGCGGTCAAAAGTATGTTTATGCCCTAATATAGGTTGGATGTTTGATGATTTGCCCTTTTCCGTGCGTATATGCATGCGTGGGTGTGTATTTATATCTATAAGTTATGAAATTCATCAACAAGACAAATTGTATCCCTGTCAATACATTATAAATGTTTTGATTTGTATGTCCCAAATAAAGCGTCAACACACAAAAATATTTTATTCAAGCGCGTTTTAGTTGCAAACTTGAACCTCAAGTATTACTTACAGGTATATTTATACTAGTTCACAGAACTATCTTTTGATGAAAGAATTATTCGTAATATTTTGGTATTTTGGTATTAAGTGCAAGATTAATATAATAAAATATGACAGATTCTGGCTCAATTGGCCAATCACAACCATAACAGTCAATCGTTTGAAATACGTAGTCAATTCTACTCAACTTGTCAATGAAAAAAGAGCTTTATGTTATTTTAAGAAAAATCATGAAACGATTATTTCTCAAATGCCAATAAATAATTGATCAAAATAGAAATATCTGCAAATTTTGTCCGTTGTTAATATTACACCTGATATTTCACATTTGAATTATTCAGTGTTGTTATATTATTTTCCACGAGGAGATAAACATTTTTAATTTATGTCGCGCGTAGGTCAAAACATATTTAATCTAGAGTCATGAAACTTTACAGACATATTTGTCCGTCTGTGTAGTTTTGCAACTGGGGTTTTGCTTGTAGATGTTTTCAAGTTTTGTAGAATAATTGCCGTTGACATTGTAAAATTTCCAATTTTCGAACAATTGCGTAACTAAATCAAAGCACAGAAGGCGCTGAATTTGTTTGGGTCTCAGAATGTCAGAAAGGTGAAGGTTGTGAGATTAAAAAAAATTTTGTTTTTGTATAGGGCCCCAAAGCTTTCAGGTTTAAATTTTAGTTTTAATTGTAGTGTTTGGGTTTAAAACTTTTCAATGAATCAACCAATTTTTTTTTTGACTTAAACAATTGAAAAAAAAATAGTTGCTTTTAATGGGGTTTTTAAAACCCAACCCCTCACTTCCTAGGGAGCGGCAACCCCCCGGCCACTGCTTTTTAATTTTATGATAAAGGTCTGAAGAAAACATATTATTTAAAAAGGGGTTTTTAAACGCTAACTGTTGTTTAACACTTGTGTAAATAATCATGGCGCTTACTATAAGCATGTATATCTATAAAGAATAAAACAATATTAGAAATATTCGACCAATCGGGAATTATTTTGCTTGGAAATTAATTCGCCTGTCATGTGACCATATTTACGCAGTGATCTCTCCTGAATTTTTCGGCCTTAGTGTTACATATAAAGGGAAGTAACCGCTTCAAAAAAGCGGACTACTTTCGGCATTTGCAATTAACAGCATTAGAGTCTGAAATTTCGCTACCATTATTTGTTTGGTCTGACGACCCAAACAAATAAAAATTGCTAGATACAGAGTCGTATAAATTTACATGACTGTTGGTCAGCATGTGTAGTTTTAAATCCGGGGCCTTACTTGTTTTAAATTTCCTCTCAGTATACTTTAGGATAAGGATATGACATTGAAAGTTTTAAAATTTTAAAATTTTGAATTAATGATGGTAAGTATTGGAAAATCTATGTCAAGGATGGAATAAAAATGTTTATGGACATATTTTTGTTTCTCGTAGAGCTTTCATTTATTCATTATTATATTCTAATTATTTAGAATTGTACATAACTTTTGGGTCATAGTCAATAAGGCTTAACAAAGTTATTACCGCTTTTAGCAAAAGTGTTATGCAGACATGTCATGAACAACGTTCAGTATAGTCAGAAACGAAACAAAATGGACAACATGAATGGTTCTTCTTTCCCATAAAAAACAGATTCTTATACTAAAAGAATTCAAAATAAAGCACACTGACACGAACTTAAACAGTAAAGACAGTAAATAAGAATTAATTTCCATGTGTTTTTTTTAATAAAATCTTCATCATTTCATCGATTCGACATCTTGTTGTTATTTTCCTACTAACTGAGAAAAGGAGTCGGGTTAAGAGAGCAGGAATCCAGAAAATGAGGAATATTTATCACCAAGGATATATCCACCAGACGCGTCATTTTTGACTAAAACTTCGTCACCAGGATTTAAATGTAAAAGTACATTGTGGGTTGTTTGATTCAGATAAGTGCATCCAAATAACATCTTAGCAGCATTTTGTCCATTTACGTCAATATGTGCATAGAAATACCCTTCTTTGCAACCGCCAACTAAAGTTGTGCTAAACATATAGATTCCATCAACTGGGGCAGTGAAAAAACCATGCCTTGCATTATATGCGTTACCGATATTTGTTTGTGCATTGTCAAATATGATTATTTGTCCCTTACCAAAATCTGTGTTGTCGTGAGGTGTGACTGTAGCAAAAAATGCTACATTTGTCTGTTCACTGCTAAATCTTCGGATTCTCTGGCCTAAAGAAAAGAAATGAAACCGTTAAAAAGCGTTTATTCAAAACGGTACGCTATTGTTTTTTTTTCTACAAACATTCAACTTTCATGTAATACACTTGACTTTTAAATTAGACACACTTGACAAAATTGAGACTTTAAAAATCTAAATTGAACGATCTCAAAACAAAGTTTATAAACAGAACAGAACAAAACTTTATTTTTAAGCATTTAGCTAATACAAATCATTCATAGCAAGTAATTGTCATATTATTGCTAGCAATACATAAGCCATTTACAGGTTAGAGCCCCAGCAACACTCTTAGGGGCTATTTGCCATTCCATTATACCATTTTTGAAGACATGACTGAACGTAAGTCTTTTGAATTCTTAGTTTGACTGCACCATAGTAATGTGTTAAGTTTCCTTGCATAGTTAGAAAGTAAAGAGGTAAGGAAACTATGTTTATACCACAGCTAATTAAAAATCTAATTTTCTCAGGATGAATATGTATAACTTATATTCAACTAACATGCTCGCACTGGTTTTATCATAATGCTCTGGACATTAATTAAGTACATAACGATCAAACGATAATAAACATTTGATAAGCAAAGTATTAAAAATAAAGCTTTAAATTTGAGCATAAAAATAAACCTCAAAGTTTCAGACATATCCAAAAGTTTAACACCCGGCCGCCATTTTGTCAAGTTTATCGGCATTTTATAAAATACTAGCTTCTAATTGCTAAATCATTTGGCTTAGATCAAATTGTTATGAAATTGTTCAATACTGATCAAATTTATCCTTGCGGTATTGCCTTGTTTTGCTCTACGCAGATTCCGCACGCGCGAAATGCGTTCCTAAGGAAATAGTGTAAAAATATCTATACAGGACATGTTCCTGTAAAATTATCATTTTACTGTATGGTGTGAAGAAGAAGGCTCTTTCACAACTAATTCACCAAAAAATGAGAAAAATACGCACAATAAATATTATTTTCGAAATTAAGAACCTCTTTGCACACAGTGGCGTATTTTCTAAATAACTATATTATGCTTAACACCTGTCAATCTACGTTGCTGAAACATGTGCACCAAAGTATTTTCACATTTTTAGCGTGATAAATAGATGTGCTTTAAGTAGTTAATTGTAGTATTACAGACATGTTTAACAAAAAATGATGAAAAACTTTGGAATCGCCCAAAATCTACCTTTTCCATGTTAACATGTGGTTTTCACCTAATTTTGGTGAACAATTGTTGTTTTGTAACATTTATAATTTTTTTCAGTTAACCCTTTCCCACATGAGCATATTTTGAGAAAAATGGCCGTCTTCAGTGAAAAAGCCTCCAGTTACAAGTTCAAACTGCTATGAAACTATGAAAAATGCTTCAATACTAATCAAACTTGGCACACATGTTGACTGGACCATTGCCTTTGTAAGGACATGCTCAGTCTTAAATTTCCTGTTACCATGGCAACGACGGAAAATCTCAAAATTGCCAAAAATCACTATTTTGCCTCGATTTTTTCCATCAAAATTTATTTCAAAGTGCTGCAACTTCTCAAGGGATTGAGATAGAGTCAAAGGCTTTTCAGCGTTGGTTACACGTTACCTTATGATCGACCTGGGGTCATTTTCAGCCTCTCACAAGTCCAAAATTTTCTTGGCGACGAGGGGGACTCCGCCCCCTTCAAACCTCCCAAACAGAAGGGGGCACATCCCCCTTCTGGCAACCCCTGATGTATCTTTTGGATGGGGGGGGGGGGGGCGCCGAAAAAGTGCTCACTTTCTTTAGCAACATTTCTCAAACAAAAACATGTGTTTGGGGCCAAAATAGGACATTTTTTCACAATTTCAGGCCTTAAAAAAGGGGGGGGGGTCGAAAGTGCGTTGTTTCGCGTATATATGAGGTAAAGGGTTAAATTACTTGCCTGAATTTTTCATAGCCGCCTTCAACATCCGTTTTTGGTATAAATCTGCCGCAATGTTTGGTGTCCGATTGATTTCTTCCTTTTCTTTGCACAACTCAATCAATTCGTCATTGTTACTCTTGAGTTTAGCTAGTTGTCCATCAAATTGCTTTTGATTTTCTGTAAAGTGTTTATTCATTTGCACAAGTCTTAACTCAAGTGCTTCATTTGAACCTTTTCTAATAGAAACTCTATATTGCCACCATCGTCTTTGCCTTTGAAGAATTCTTTAAGTTGAAAATTGCATTCAGCGCAACAAATTAATGTTGTTACAATGGTTAATATCAATCTTATATCCATAATTTAAAAAAAATGCACTTCAGTTTTTGTATTTGTGTCCTAGTTAATATTTGAACGCGATATAGGAGACATAGATCAAAATACACTTGACGGAGAATACGTCGAATACCAAGATAAAACGGTATTCATTTTAGTTTAATGATAACAAAATATATGTTTGTTAATTGAGAGCACATAAACATCTTATTTTCGCGGTGACTTGATCATACCTTAATTTTGAATAGATAGAGATAATATTCTCCTTATAAAATTAACTATTTCTTTTAATGTGGTGTGTTTTTGATGCACATTTAATACAAGCTAGCTTATTATTCTCTTGTGATATTATGAAATAAAACAGAACAAGTACGGTTTAAAAAATTAAGTGTTGACCTTAAGTGTGCTGTAAAACAAAAGATTTTAATGCAAATAAGATTATTGCTAAGCAATCATAGTACCTACCGGATAGTGCATTATTACATTGAATAGAAAGTAAGCTTTTAATTCCCATAAAATCATGTAGTCAATGTCGACAGCCAAAACAGATGCTTTGTAAGAAACAACAACAACAACAAACTTCGTGTAAACAGTCATACATTTTAATATCTAATTTAGTATTTAAATCTTGAAAATCTTTGCATAGAAATACACTGATATTTATTTACATGCGTAATGAATATGCGTTTTCTTTCCAATCCAAGCCAAAAAAACAGCGACATTTCATTGCTTTAAATAACTTGATGTTAATATACATATATTCACTACAAGGAACGGAAATAAGTGGAACAGTACTTGTTTGTAATGTCATCAGTATGACTAGCCACATAAATCTGATGAATCCTATAAATTATAAAGAGCATTAATTTCCAAAGGACCTGAGTCACTTTGAAGCAATATGAAGTTATTATTAGGATATTGGCAAGAACATATTGATATGGCCCAACTTCTCCCAAAAAAGGTAACATAATCGATTGTATATCCGTGTGCACGAAAATATAAATCTGGGAGCAATTAAGTTAACTGTAATAATTTTCTAATCTATTTTTCCTTCTTCGAAATTATCCAAGAGACTCAAGAAACTTTTCAAAAATTTCTACGGATGATATCGTTAAAGTTCTATTAAGATAGAAAGAAAGAGGATTACTTAAAAATGAATAAAGTGATTAATTTTCCAAAGCATTTAGATTTTTCCGTTGCAAAGTTTATGTAAAATGTTCCTTTAATACCGCTTTATTGTCTTTGATATATTTTTTGTCAGTGGTCAGTGTTGAATCGATCAAATATCAGCTATATCTATAAAATCTGATTTTGCCTGTTTCAAAGGAATTATGGACACACACCTTGAACTACTAAGTTTCTTATATATAGCTTCGTTACATAGTAAATTACGAATTTTCCATGTAAATCACCAAAATAATTGTTTTATTACATTTTAGTTATTTAACTTTACAAATATTGAATCTGGCAGTACTAAATAAAGGTATGTTTGGTGACAGATATTGCTCTTTCTATTTATATACTGATATATATTCTAATCTATACATGTATGTATGTATGTATGTATGTACGTATAAACGTACGTATGGTTGAGAATGTATTTTGCAGTGTTTCGTGAACGTTGAAATTCTCATTATTGATCAAGTGAAAAAAAATCTAATGTAGTTATTCGAATTAGAACTAAAAAAAAATTAGGCACAGCATTAATGAACTGGGAAACATATATTGGTTACGAAGAAAACGTACTACATTTAGACAGCATAATTATATAAATAAGCATAAGATATATTTATGTGGTGATATCATATATCTAAAATTCACATAAACGCATTAAGAGTGAAAGTAAACAATTACTAGATGAACTTTTATTTCTAAATGAAATGTCATCCATATTTCCTGCATTATCTATCTCATCAAATGACATTTGCAGTACGTATAATCTTCCTTTTTAATGTGCTTTAAGATAGCACCAGATTAATTGAATTGTTACAAATCAATACATATCGTATTTTACGAGAATCAAACTATGAAGAAAGTCTTGCTGGCAGCCGGCAGCATTGTTTTATTTAGAAGTGACATTGTGAACCGATGAGAAGAATCCCATCAATTAATTTGTTGTTAACCAATGTGCATTTAAACAGGTTAGCATTTAGTATCGATATTATCACGGGGGTGGAACCCCATATGAATCTCAAAAATGAGCATCGGTAAAAATGATATGTGAATTTCCGCTGCACCAGATGTGAAGCATATCACCAGATGTGACTGGAAAAATAGGCAGATCGCAGGGTAAGTTTTCATCTTTTAAAACATTTATATAAAATTCAATTTTTTTTTAAAGAAAATCGAAATGTGATTCTACCCTCCTGACTCTCCCCTATATTACCCCTTGTTGTTTTGGATTTCTATGCAGTCTTCATCGAGATATTCTTTCCGTCGTGGGTTCTGGTGAGTCCAAAACATGCGAAATGAATGAAGAAAATGTCACTAAACGGACTAAAAAAACAGAGAGTTTACGAAATCTCACTACAGGTCGATGCTAAACATTCAAACAAATCCTGGTTTAAATATTTATTGAGATTTGGCTACATACAAGGGAATCGCTGCTCAAAATTACATTTGAGCTCCAGATGTGCTGAAGAGATTCATATGTGCATAACATAAAAAATAGCAACATAATTACGCATCACTTTCATACGGCAATCTAGAATTTATCTATTGTGTATCATTCTGTCATAAATACTATTATCCGAAATAGACACATTTTCACGAGACGAGCTTGAATAACATAGTATCCATATAGAAAGAGATATAAGACATTCTGCATACGAAAGGTTTTGAAAATACGTAGATATGGTGGAAATGCCTTGCTTATTTTGACTTATTGACGCCGTGTGTACTGCAATCTTTTCCTTTTTTATGCCACCATGCATTAATTAATTAATTAATTATTCACTCGACTGCACTGTCTGCTTAATAGGGGAGTAATGCGAAGCGTGTTTGAATTTGTTATGATGCTGTAAGAAAGTTAGTGATAAACTTTAAAAAAAGATCAAAGACTATTAAAGACAGTTATCGCGTGGTGCGGTGATTTTCTTAAATACTCCTCAACTGCTATACGCCAGTAGCATGCTCTATTGACAATAACGCACAGTGCACATGGGTCACTAGACGGTACCAAAATTTAGACTGACCCCCCCCCCCCAAAAAAAAAGAAACAAAAAAAACAAAAAAAACAAAAAACAACAACAACAGCAAAACAAATTTATTAATGGGATATGTAATGTGGAAATGGGTTTGCATAAAGTTTTGTCTCGTGCATGGACGTTCTTTTTTATAAACCTTTTAATTTTTTCATGTTATTTTGCGCTAGGAGGCACTGCCTCTTTGAATCTTTTCATGAGTAGCATTACTTGCAATATTATCCATTTCAAGTCCCCGAGAAAATAAAACAATAATCGTTAATAATATACTTATTGATATAAATTTAAAAATTCATCTTTTGGCATGCCATTAAAATGCTGATGAAACGGCGGTTAGTGTAGTTCTGGCGCGTCCCAATTATTTACAGCAATGTTCTCTGTGTCTGGTCATCCAACCAATCAGGAACACCCAACACACTTCTGATTGGCTCATGTGATGAGAGGTTTACAATATCGGTAATTGGCACGTTACATAAAAAGTAACCGAGGTTTCGGTTCGGGAATTCAATTTATGGAGAGAAGCCAATCATGAATTGAAATTTTATGTTTATTAAAATTCTCATTTATGTTTATCATGGGATAAAACAGTTATAATATATCGAACTCGACTATTATGTAGAAATATCATGGGGCGGCATCTCGGGTTTTTACAGACAATGTTCTCGACCCATATTCTGTAAAGAAAAACCTTCGATGTCGCATCAGGCCATGATATTTACACATAACAGTCTGTCGCTATAACTATAACTCGTGGAATATTAAAGTTACAAATATTTTTATGTAAAGAAACATATTATATGACACGATAGCTTTACAAAGTTCAATACTTTCAGTTTGATTTGTCCAAGCAGGGTCTTCAAATATTCTATTTAAAAGACCCTGGTCCAAGTTACATATCATTTATTAGTGAATGGTTTATCATAAGAGTACTATCCGCTCTGTGATGTACTCGAGCCTTTTAATGTTACAATTGAACTTTCAGCCAAAGATACAAAACCTATATTGTTTCTATACATTGGCTATTCAATGATTATATGAAACCTCCGACAAGTGAAATTGAAACACTTGTTATGGTAACAAAAAAGGTAACAAGACTTGTAACACTTCACATTAATATTTTGATTAAATTTTGGAAAAGTAATCAACACATGTACAATAATGCGAGATGTGGCATGCACAGATTCTTAAATGCATATCACAATATCTATAATATAAGAAAAAAATCGGTTGACAATTTGAAATGGAAATAATCAGCAACGGCATAATAATATTCAAATAATTGTGAAAATAAAATATAGTATATTTGCTATAACTATAACAAAGTAGGGGTGCATTTGCTATAAAATTACTTAGCTTTAATGATTATACAAATGGCCATATTAAGTCAGTCAAGACAATTGTTTAAGTGATATTAATATATGATCTTTATAATATACCTGGCTGGCATTGAAAAAAACATTTTTTTCTAAACATTCTAATATTTAAGTTAAATGCTGTTTTTTTCTGGATGATCTTTTCTTCCGATAGCTGGCATTTAGGTATTTATTTTTGTGCTGATGTAGCTTTACTGTTTTTTTTTCAGAATTCCAAACATTGTTTTTTATCATTAAGTTTAATTTGGAAATAGATTACTGTTCTGGGAAATTTGTTCTTAAGATTGATTTAAAATACACTACGTATGTAATCAGACAAATTTCTCCTATTCCGGAACAAGTGATTTCTAGTACTTTTTGGTTTGGTTAAAATATTAATTTGATCGGATTTTCCTCTAATCAGTTTAGTTCAAAACGTTATATTTATCTCTATATTTTAGAAACAAACGAAACACCTTTGTGTCGTGTTATATTGTATAATAATTATAGTTTAACATCAGCAATCAGGCTTGCAACACAAACCAAAAATAACTCCGTAAATAATTCCCTTGTTTATCTTTCTTATCACATATCAGCGTTTGTAATATAATTTCATGAATCAGAGACAAAAGCCAACGGTCAATTCCCAACACATATATTATTCAAAAGCAAGGACAAGATATTGTATAATAACATAGTAGCAGACAACAATACCAATTTCACTGCCTTTGTGACGGGATAGGACTGAACACGGAATATACTCATTACCCTATTATCTAAATGTGTCCTAGAACTTACTGTATATCGATCAATTTCCTTAATTCCTGCGTATGAACTAGGAAGAACGTCACAAAAATGAAGATTATCATGTGAAAGTGGTTAAAAAAGCATTATTCTAATGTTGCCAACAAAATATTATATTGTCCTTGTAAAACATACATACAAGATCGTACATCCCTTTTAAGAACACTTCTGATCCAGAATCGTTAAAGTTGAAAAGGCATGAATAAAAAATAGTACATAAGAACACAATTTGTTATTTTAATCTTTCAAGTGAGTGAGATGTCTGGTGTGTTTCTATTTGTGTTCAGATAGATATCCGATTTATGAAGAGATTGTTCTTATATTTGTTTCTGATTTTCGAATATATCACGAAGTAAGACATAACAAAAAAGGCGATGGCAGAATTTCAAAAACTTCGAGATAATTTTTTTATTTCTGTACTATTTAAAAGATTTGACAGGTTCAACCAATACTAAATGAAAGTGTGAGATTTTTTTGTATTGCTATTGTAGCAATATCTTCATATGGTGCTAATCTTAATATAATATAAATGATGTGTACATTTTACAATATTGATAATGTGTACGTTTTACAATATGAAGAATGTGTACAACGTAACTATATTCAATAATCACAAAATGGATTGCTGTACCAATATATGTAATAACATGTCTAATGTTACAAATATTTCTTTCAATTCACAGTAGGTAAATCAGTCTACTCCATGTTTGTTTTCATAGGAAAGTAAAAAAGATACAAGTTAAACAGATAGGCTTCTAAGAAAGGAACAAAGATCAAAAGCAGCAGGTGTTTGTTATCAAAAGACATGTTGCATCTTAAATTGTATAGGCTCGCAAGACATGATACAGGGATTTTGTTTATCCATTGTGAAATCTGACGTATGACATTGAATTAATTTCATCAATACATTTATTTGCATAACATGCAATGTGCAGTTTCTTATTTACACATAAAGATTTTTATAATGAAACTTGTTCATTTTGAATAGATTACTATTTACTTACATTTTACATTTTCATATTTATTGTCTAAAGCAAATGTTCTAACGAGTTATTTGTTTGAGGCAATCGCATTAATTTATTAATTTTATTTTTTTATCCATTTACGTTTTATTATCCATTTACGTGCAGAATAAAACAGATGATATAAAAACGCAATAAATGAGAGAATTTAACGAACGCAATCATCGCAAAATTCCCAGTAAATACAATAATGTTTCAATAGATGAGGGTTTAATGCTACTTTCTTTTAATTCTCACAGGCTATCCGACTAATACATCTTTGTACACCATTCACACCCACAGTTATTAAAAAACAACAATTAATTGTATTAAATGGTTAAAATAACCCAATATATATTTAAACGTTGTGCCACGTTTTAAATGCACACCTCATTCATAATTATTACTAGCTATCAGAAGAATACCAAATATTGATATTGAATGTTTTAAAGCCTAGAAAATGTAGCAATATAAAACACGTTGTTCTATATTGTTACACATTATTATTTGCTTTGATTGTAAGTCATTGCAGTTCAGGTCCTAACGTGACTTTCATTGATGGGATCATTGATGCCAGCACTATTAAGTGTTGAGAATTGAGTACCGCTCAAGCCGGTGTTAGGGGGCTTGAGGGATGTTGCACTTATCCATTATCCCTCATGTACAGACTCAATTAAACCGAGTCTGCAATTCTCTTGTGATTTTGTTGTGATTAATGCTTCCGAGGGATCACTTTGTTTCCAGATTTCTTTCCTTCTTTAATGTTGGATGAAGATACCAAGTGCCCAACTTTGGATAATTTCAGGGTCCAGCGGGCCCCTAAGCAGAAACATCGACTTTCCGTAAGCTAGTCAAAGAGTTTCATCTTAGTATCTGCCGGTGCAAACATACAGCGGTACGTGGCTACTGGTTTAAAGTCGGTGCCGTTGCATGATTATTATAGCTATTAAAATATAGATGGTTATCAAACTATTGAAGTATAGGTGATGATCAAACTGTTGAAGATCAGTGAGTAATGGTTTCTACATTTAAATCGTTCATTTAAAATTTTACAATGCTAATTAAATAATGTCATAATGTTATGAAATCAAAGAACCTTTTACATACTGAGAGAAGAAATGTCGATTAAGACATGTATTATATTACTTTCATTCATTATAATCATTGATGAGCTTTCAATGGTCCAGTTTTGGTCTTTTCTAAGTATATCTGCAGTCCAATACTAGCAGGCGGCTTCTATGTTGGTGCAAAAGAACTGCAAGAGCAAGGGGAGACGAAACGTATCTTTTTAATATTTTTGTTTCAATTAAAGTACATTATGACTTGTAAAGGTTTCAATAACATACTTTGTTAATTATTTCGTAAACAACTCCGATACATCAATGTATGAATGTAGATATTTTCGGATTAACAATTTTAATGTTTTAATGTGTCAATTAATATTACACAAATACACAAAATACTTTATAACGTTCAAATTGCGTAAACATCCCTCCTCTAAATTTGTTTGCAAAACAGTTGATTTATTCGAGTTTTTATTTCGAAATAATTAATGCTATATAAGCGTTTGCCAAATCAATTAAATAAACAGCGAAAAAAGCTGTATCTTTATTAGTTTTATTAGATGTTCTCTTGCGGACAAAAAATTTATGATTAAGGCTAATACACGAAACCTAATCATGTGATAAACAAGTCTACAACGAAAACCTATAAAAATACCCTAAAAAACAAAAACATGTTTGTACAATATCTTAGATTAGCAATCGTATGTAAGTTACAGAAATCAGATATACGCTGGCGGACATTCCCAAGGCATCAACAATTCAAAAGTAACATTGATAGTAACAAGAGTATAAGAGCACAACAAAAACAATTTCATTGGCATTGTTAAAAGATTCACTTGACACGAGACCTTTCTATTTATATAAGCTTGATATTATTGTCAGTATCGTAATAATAGACTAAAAATGAAATACAAAGGGAGATTCTTTTTAGCAAAACTCTTTCAAGTTAAAACTTTAAACATTTCAATCTTGTTGCTTGATTCATCTATAGGGTAATACATATTTTGCTCATCTCTATTTAGTTAAAAATCAAACTGACAGACATTTCGTGAAACAATTTGATTAATACATGTATAAAAATGAACAACAACTTTTATTTCGTTGTGTCACTTATTTGCTAGGGAAAGAATTTTGAGCATGTAAAGTTTAGTTGATAAAATTATTTCTTAAAAGTTTTGCATGAGGGATACATTTTCTCGTTCTATGCTAGAATATTACATCTTATATAAATCAGGGTGCTGAATAGTTATATACTTAGAGATGAGAAAATTATGCAAAAAGAAATAAATAATATTGATTTATTACATAGATTTATTCAGCTTGTGGTAAGGATTGCAATTTGTTTGTTATATATACTAAGTTTTTATCTGCAGCTTTCCTCATTATGAGCGGATATAATACGTACATATTGTAAGATGGAGAAAAACAGAATCCCTAAAGAAAGCCCAACACGGCAAAATTGAAAATGTTACAGGTTCGGTTTGATTGAGTCTGTTCATGGACGGTACTGGAAAGTGCAAGTTACTGTACATGCCCCATAGCACCGGCTTAAGCAGCGTTCAACATTTAAACACGGAAATGGTGAAATTTGAATTTAGAACATCCGCAGAAGTGTTCATACGGCGGTTATCATGGAACCTTCAATGTGACACATTAGTGCCATTCCATGAAAAACAGCGGATGGTCCCCAAGTAAAAGAATGCGTGTGCACTAAACGAGAAAACAATGGGTGGAACTAAATAAAATGGAATTTTGAAAAGGTATCTGAGGTTATGAAACCTGTATATCACAGATAATACGTCAAAGGACAAATTTAACAAGCAATTATCATAGTATTGCAAGCAATCCATAAGTCCCCTACCGGTTAGAACCCCAGAAACATTCTGAAGGGCCATTGACTATTCACTTATGTTTCTATTTTAAGTAAATTTGTTGAAAAAGTTCTTTAAAAGTGATCACTGGAAACATTTTTATGTACAGACAAACCGACTGAAGGACACTCTACAGTTATTTTTTAAACATCCCTGTTATCAAAATATTACATTTTTAAAAGCAAAATTTTTAAAAAGGAGATAACTCTTGAAATAAAGATGCAAGATGTTATACATGATGTGAGTGTAACAAAGAACAATTAGTAATGAAGGTATGAATAATGAATGTTTATTTTGAATTTGAAGTAAATGAAAGTTAAAAGAACGAATAAGAAAAATTAAAAGTTTAAGGAGGACATAATTCTGGAAATATGGATGCTAGATTTATCAACCTTGTCATATTATTATGATGTGGGAGTTTGAAGAAAATCCTATCATGATTGAAGAAGTTGGAGTAAAAAAATTACCAATTTCTCGAAAAAAGTCTAAGTTCAAAAGGGGCATAATTCTGGAAATAGTCTTGCTAGAGTATTGAACTTTCTCACAAATGTTGAGTGATAATAAGAAACATATATATGAAGTTTGAAGTAGATAGATTCATAAAGAAAGAAGTTATTAAAAAAAAAACAATATTTTTTTCATGAAAATTTTAAGTTCAAGGGAGGTTATTCTGATAAATTTTGTGCTAGAGTTGTAAACTTTGTCACATATGATGTGGTTGATGACTAGCAACTTATATTTAAAGTTTGAAGAAAATACCTTAAGAAATAAAGAACTTATAGTGAAAAAACTTAAAAACTAGAATCAGAAATCTTGAAATTCAGTCTATTTGTTGCCATAGCAACCAGAATTTTCAACAAAGGAAGATAAGAAAAGGATGTGCATCATTTCCAGACTGCCATCTACCCATATATATTTGTCAAGTTTCATAAAATTATTTTCAGTACTTTTTGCATTATCACTGGATCCAGGTTATGTGTAAAATTTGCCATATTTTCAGTCTATTTGTTGCCATAGCAACCAGAATTTTCAGCATAGGAAAAAAAGAAAAAGACGTGCATAATCTCCATACTGCCATCTATCTATATATCAAGTTTCATAAAAATATTTTCAGTTCTTTTTGTGTTATCCCGGGATCCAGGTTATGTGTAAAATTTGCCATATTTTCAGTCTATTTGTTGCCATAGCAACCAGAATTTTCAACATAGGAAGAAAAAAAGACGTGCATAATCTCCATACTGCCATTTATCCATATATCAAGTTTCATAAAAATATTTTCAATACTTTTTGCGTTATCGCGGGATCCAGTTTTGTGGACGGACGGACTGACGGACGAAAAGACGGACGGACAGACGGACGGAGGGTTAACCTAAAGTCCCCTCCGGTAAACCGGTAGGGGACTAAAAAGCAGGCAACATATCCTAAAAAGCAGGCAACATATCCTAAGGGTGATACTGGAACCACTCTATATGAAAAATGCCAAATAGAAGAAACTCAAATTACCACATAGCATGTATACACAGCAACAATGCCGTGCAACAAGGTCGGGGCGACTTAAACAACAAAATTAAGTTTATATCATGCACCGGAAGAGTTGTTCGACTAAGAATTCAACTAACTCAAACATTTCCAGATTCAACACCGAACTACGAGTATTTAACATTAAATGACCCATGTTGTAAAGTTATCTTGTACTTTTATGCGATATAAGAATAGAATCAAATCAATTTAATTGTTACCGCAGCGGCATATATCTTGCTTTGTAAGAACCAGACATCTGAAAATAAATTTCCATCAGGAGCTAACAGCATTTTATACCGTTCCATAAAGAGATGTAAAATCTAGGAATAAGGATTCGATAATCAGTGCCGAAGTCCTGATGATTTTATTTCCATGGTTGATCAACTAAGAACGTCTCTCAGCTGACAATCATTTGATTTATTAAAGGGTTTATATGAACATTTACCTTTTCGGTATATTTTTGTATAAACTTTCTTTACGGCATGTTTATTTAAAGATTATTAGAAAAATTATTAGCTTGAAATGTAATAAATGGTTATTAATACAATACTGAATTATATTGGATGAGTACACAACAGTGAACTCTTAATTAGACGAGGTTTTAGCCGAATCATATAAAGCTTTTGAAGCTGAGTTCAATAGAATTCATATTGTACTCATCCATGTTTATGACCTGTTAATTTTAATCCTTTGTGGCCATATTACTTAAACAGTTTTGGTACGCCGTAAAACCATACCAATTTATTTTAATCCACCACGTTTTGACAGAGCTTTGTTATTTCAAGTACAACAAAGATATGATATGCATTTTTTGGACCTGAAAATGCAAGCATAGTAAGGCGGAGTAAAATAGTGATGTAATAAAAATTATTGATTATTTAGACTCGGAACATAAAAACGAGGCCAAATTAATAATATTAGCTTCAATAATGGTTTACATTTGGAGATCGTACTGTGCAAACAATCAAAGTTGTTTATTTTCTGTTTGTTTTGGAATAAATGAATGTTTTACCTTCTAGAAATATGCTGCTTTTAATGTTTTACATAAGTTTATGCAGGCTGTGAGCTTATGGTGTTTGATGATACTGATAACACCTTCTATATTTATTTGTACATTAAGGCTAGCGATATTCACTTGTTTCAGATATAGTTTATTTATAAAACAGCAACTTGTATGTCAAATGCATCAATGGCATAATCTAAATGCATTAAATAATAATAAAAAGATTGCATACTCTTTTGGTCATCGGTTTCGGCCTAAATTATACAATTGAAGACATATCCCAATATCGATCATATAGCATTTCGTCATTGTATCCAACTAAATGTTAAAAACACGTCATTGATTGTCATGAAATATATTCTTGAAATAATTTTCCCGTTGATATTCAATAAAAACCAACACTATAAAGCTTTTAAACAAATTTATCACAAAAGAGATACTACGTCATAACTTCTGTCAATAATCTGCAATAACATTTTCTTTTGATTTTGTATTGTTATCTTTACATCTTTGCTAACAAATATGCGAAACAACTATCCTCTTACCAATATTTGGTTTGGAACTGAACATAACTATTTTCTGTCGAACAGAAGCCAATATTTTAATGCATTTAACTTAAAAGGGATCTCAATATTATTATCAAACAAGTAATCGTTGAAAATAGCGAATGTCATTGTGTATACTATCAATGAGTAGCGGAACATATTTGATATCCTTTATACAATGTGAAACTCATTTCGTTTTATGAAATCCCATATATTTATTTGTAAGATGATATCAAATATTCAACATACACATTTGTTAAAACTTAAAACTTATTGTTTTGTGATAATAGATTGGAGAAATAATGACAACATCAGAGTTCTAATAAAACATTTGCTCTTAATTGTTTTTGTCACCTTGTGAAGAGATTTTGTCTTAATATTTTATATGCCGTCTTCCCCTTGGGAGAATCACTCTTAGTACGGCTATCAATAAAACAAACCCTAAAAAGAATAGTTAAATTTTGAAACTGCTTCGCCTTGAGGATATGTTACATATCAGAGGAAATTTTGGAAATACATTACTTCAGAGCTCAGATATAATTTTATATTTTATTTTGCAAGATTTTCATGTCGTTACTTTATCTCTAGTTATAACATATATAAATTATCCATTTTCAACTGGCAAATTTATTCCCCAAGAAGTTACAATATGTCCATCCGGGTATAAATGGGTCAATGACGAAATGTCAAAATAAATGTTTACTCTAAAATAATTGTTTCCAATCTAAATTTCCTTCTTAGCGTGAATTATATATAAAACCATCTAAGAGACTCAAGAAATTCTCATAATTATTCTTTGGACGATATCGTTAAATATTGATTGAGAGAAAAAGTAGGGGAGTTATTTAGAAATGCAGAAAAGATTAATTTTCCAAAGCATTTAAAAATTGTCCGATGAAAAGTTAACGTAAAATGTTCCTTTAATCAGCTGTATCTATACAACCCTATAAGACCATTAACTACCAAGTTTCCATTATATAGCTTCGTTACATAGTAAATTACGAGGGTTCCATGTAAATCACCTAATTAATGATTTTCTTATTACATTTTAGTTATTAAACTTTACAAATATTGAAGCTGGCACCAGTAAATAAAAGTATTTTTGTGACAGATATTGATCTTTCTATTTATACACTTACATTTCATTTGATATTCTTCCGTGTGACGTGTCCGATGATAAAATCTTAAATAGATATGTCCACACAACTGCCAATGTTTCTTGGACGAAGGCTAAGTATTAGATTCATGTTTAAAACATTTGAATTTTCCATATACTGGCTTACTGTTATAAGAATTTAGAAACAATTATATCAAGCTTCATTTATTTTTTATAATATGTATGTATTTATGTATGTATGTATGTATGTATGTATGTATGTATGTATGTATGTATGTATACATGCATGCATGCATATATGTATGTATAATTGAATGTGTAATTGAACAATCGATGATTTTAACATGTTATAGGTTCTGTACACGCTTCAATTTATTGAAGTTCTATTGTTTATCCAAATATAACATTTTTTCTCCCTCCTTTGTCTCAATCTTGTATGTATGTATGTATGTATGTATGTATGTATGCATGCATGCATGCATGCATGCATGCATGCATGTATGTATGTATGTATGTATGTATGTATGTATACATGCATGCATGCATATATGTATGTATAATTGAATGTGTAATTGAACAATCGATGATTTTAACATGTTATAGGTTCTGTACACGCTTCAATTTATTGAAGTTCTATTGTTTATCCAAATATAACATTTTTTCTCCCTCCTTTGTCTCAATCTTGTATGTATGTATGTATGTATGTATGTATGTATGTATGTATGTATGTATGTATGTATGTATGTATGTATGTATGTATGTATGTATGTATGTATGTATGTATGTATGTATGTATGTATGTATGTATGTATGTATGTATGTATGTATGTATGTATGTATGTATGTATGTATGTATGTATGTATGTATGTATGTATGTATGTATGTATGTATGTATGTATGTATGTATGTATGTATGTATGTATGTATGTATGTATGTATGTATGTATGTATGTATGTATGTATGTATGTATGTATGTATGTATGTATGTATGTATGTATGTATGTATGTATGTATGTATGTATGTAGGAATGTATGTGTGTGTGCGTGCGTGCGTGCGCTCGCGGCGGGTGGGTGAGTGGATGGGTGCATGCGAGCGTGCGTGCGTGCATGTATATATGTATGTATATATGTCCGAGAAAGTATATTAAATTAATCTCTTGTACAGAAATTATATTTTTCGAAGAAAGTTTCTGTAGCTTTGTCAAAAGTCAAAATCTATTTGTATGAGTATATAAATCTTAAATATAATATCGTCATGATGAACGTTATTTCTGGATGTTATCTATATTTCCTTTCTTATCTATGTTATAGATATTATTAAAGGACATTTACAAGACGTGTAATTTTGCTTTTTCATGTGTATTAGAATAACACCTCATTAATTGAAATGAAGCAAATCAACGCAAATCGTATTTCATGACTATCAGACATCTTTGAAGAATGCCTTGTCTGCATTAAGCAGCAATGTTTCATATGTTTCTCGTTTTAGAAGCGACAATGTGAAATGACGAGTTCTTAAGCATTTCATCCGTTACTAACACTTCTTTTTTACTCAATATAGAGGCACCACCTAACGTTCTGCAGCATAAGCACCACTGGTAAATGGTGCACCAACTTCACTCTTAGCCCAAACGTGTTCCTGTTAAACGAGACAGTGTAAATATAAACCTCCATCAAGTAAAATTGAAACACTTTTTATGGTAACAAAGAAGGTAACAAGACTTGTAACACTCGTCATTGTGAAATCTTCCTTCATATTAATATTTTGGTTACATTTTGGAAAAGTAATCAACACTTGTACAGTAATGTGAGATGTGACAGTTTCTTAAATGCATATCATAATATCTATATTATAAGGAAAAAATCGGTTAACAATTTGAATTGAACATAATAATATTCAAATAATTGTGGAATTATAATACAGTATCTTTGCTAAAACTATAAGAAAGTAGGGTGCATTTGCTATAAAATTTATTTAGCTTTAACAATTATACCAATGGCCATATTAAGTCAGTCAAGACAATTGTTTAAGTGATATTGATATATGATTTTTATAATATACCTTCTTGGCATTGAAAAATACCAATTGATTATTCTAAACATTCTTTTTTTTTTCATTTATTTCATATTTCAAAAACATATAAATACAATCATTCACATTTACATACAACATTTTTAACTAAATATAAAACATATCCATCTCATTTAAAAACGCATTCATTAACCAAACATTCATGAGGTTAATACGACAGGAACTCCACAAAGAATAAAAAAGTAAAAACAAACTTTTAAAAAATAAAGAAAGAAAAAGAATAAATCTACTTAAAAAACTACCATTCTTACACTAAACAAAATCACACACACACGCGCGCGCGCGCACACACGCACACACACACACACACACACACACAAAAGAAAAGGGAAAAAAAGAGACAAGTGAATCAGTTTCATTTAATTTTTACGTTTTATGGTTTAATTTACATAATATTATTGTTTTAGTCATCAGTATTGTTTGTTAAAGTGTTAGATAGTTTACTCCATTTTTGTTTGTACGATTCAATTTTATCATTTGACAATGCAATTGCTTCTTCTATCTGTATCCTTAACAGCAAAAAGTTTTTAAAAATATCAAAAGTTAGCTTACTTCTTTGATATTTCATTTTTAAAATGTAATATTTCATTAGAATAATGATATAATTTACTACATTACTATTTATATTGGTTGTAAGCTCTCAAAAAAACACTGTTTCTTTACTGTATGAAAAATGAAGATTAACGGACAAGAGAAAAGAATGCAAGTTTGACCATAAATTTTGCACAATATTACATTCCCAAAATAGATGATGAAGTGTTTCTAAACTACTGCAGCAAAAATCACACAAATTTGAATTGCATAGATTATATTTGAAAAGCATAGTGTTTGTTGCAGTAAGTCTATGGATAAACTTATACTGAAAATTTCTTAATGTCACATCTATAGTACATTGTAGTGGTATAGTATATATCTTATTCCAATTCAATTCTATATCTATTTCTTTTTCCCATTGCTCTTCATTTTTATTTTTTACCTTCTCATCATTTTCAAGTTGGATATTATATAAAAGTTTATTTATTGTTTTGGATTTTTGAATTTTATTGAGAAGCGTATCTTGTTCTTCCATATAAGTTGTGTTATTTTTTAGTTTCTCAAGGTATTGTTTTGGTATATTGTTTATTAGCATAAAGTATCTTAAATAATCAGCATTTTCTATTCCGTAAATGTTTTTAAAATCATCATATTTATAAAAGGCTTTTCTCCTATAATCATAAAGATGTTCTATATAAAGTATGCCTTTATCATGCCATGTTTTATAATAAACCAGTTTGTTGTCAATTTTAATGCTAGAATTATTCCATACTATGTCTTTAACATTATCTTTGTTTTTATTGTGCTCATGCTGAATGTGAAACCAAGACGAAAGAACATTATTCATGAACGAATTATGTGGATATAAATTATTGATATCATTTTTTGAAAGATTACATTGGAAGATAAAATCATTTCCATATTGCTTTATCTTGTGTTTTACAAAAAGTTTCCATGAACTCTCATTATCTTTGTTTATATACCTTTTTACCCAGCTTGCTTTTACTGCATTAAGATAATATGTAATGTCTATCATTTTTAGTCCACCATTTTTATACTAAGTTTTAAAGTTTTGCGTTTTATTTTTTCTGGTTTTCCTGCCCATAGAAAGTGAAACATCGCTTTAGTTATTTCTTTCATCTTATCATTTGATGGGTTTGCTTAAGTTGAAAAAGGATATATTAATTTTGGCAATGCAAAAGTTTTTATCACTATTACTTTTCCCATTAACGTAAGCTTTCTGTGTTGCCACTGCTTTAAGCAATTGAAAAAATCTTGAAGTTTAGGTTCTAAATTTATGTTTGTATTTGTCTTGTAATCTGACGAAAATAAAAAGCCTAATGTTTTTGCTGAATCAGATGTCCACTTAAATTTTCTACTTTTACAATATTCTATATTAGTATTTTTAAATGACCCGACTCGTAATATTGTTGAATTCTGTTATCACATAGACAAGTTTTTCGAAATACTTAACTGAACCATCGTTTACGAAAGTTGCATCATCTGCAAAGAAGGATTGTTTTATTTCTTTGTCCTCAACTTTTGTTCCTTTTATTTCACTATCTTTTTCTATGTAATTAGATAAAATTTCTAAACATACGATGAATAATGAAGATGATAAAGAACATCCTTGTCGAACACCCCTTTCTATGGTAAAAGGTTCTGAGAAATGACCATTATTAACAAAAATACTTGAAATATCAGTGTAAAAAAGTTTGACCCATTGTATAAAATCTTTACCAAAATTGAACTTTTGAAGAGCATTAAAGATAAACATGTTATCATCATTTGGGCCATAAATGTTCAACATGGTAAAAGCTTTTTCATTAATTGTTACTTCAAGTGCTATTAATCTTCCTATTATTAGTTCTTTTTTATTCAGAATTTTTACATTACAATTATTTTTTATAAGAAATGCAACACCTTCTTTGTTTGATTTATTTCCACTGAAAAAAGACATACCTTTCCATTCATTTTTCCATGATTCTGATTGATTTGTTGAATGGGTTTCTTGTAACATATAAATAGAATAAGGTTGTAATTCAAGCCATTCAAAGATTTGTTTTCGTGTCCTATTATTTCCTAACCCTCTAACATTTAATGTAGCTATTGTAGTTTCCATATTGAAGAAACAGGCATTACAAGTATGAGTACACACCATAAAACCTTAAAATTAAAACTGAGTCACTTAGGACATTTGCATAAACAGAAAATAAAAGAAAATGACAACTATGTTTCATTTAACAAGAGGAGTGTAGATTGATCCATGTATTTGTATAATTCAGTATGATTTACGTTTCCTGTAGACTTTATATAACAGATAACAAATTTTTATGTTATACATGTATATGATTAGTTTACAGAGTAATTTATGATATTTGATCTGTAGCATATCTTTTCTTTTAATAATAAATTTCACATACATATGCATGCATGCACACACGTACGCACGCACACACACAAAAACAAAACCATACATACATACATACATACATACATACATACATACATACATGCATGCATACATACATACATACATACATACATACATACATACACACATACCTGCATGCATACATACAAATTTACATACATACATACAAATATTTATTACAAATCATATAAAAAAATATGCTTAGGTATTTGGCTTAAACCTCTTTCAAAAGTTTATAAAAATTTACAGGTTTATATATTTTGAATTCCGTGTATGTTGTTTATCTTATTCAATTTTCAATAACAAATAAAATAAATAAAAAAAAAACATCCAAGAATTGTTCTTATACTTTAAAATCTTACGTAGATTTTCCTCTTTTATCTTTGTTATTTATATTCTATCAGTGATATGGGACTAAAAAGTAATAAGAAACAACACTTATTGGAAGTCTCATAATCCTTAGTTTTAAATAATCTGTAAGATTTAGATAAAAACCACAAACAGAAAAAGTATCACTCTCCTTCTAAAGTGTGTCTTTTAAGACATACAAAAAGAAAAAAAACATTTTGTCATAGACAAAAACATAAGGTATGTCTAAAACAAAAAAGGAAAGAAAAACAACATAAAAAAAAAACAAAAACAAAAAACAACAGTTACTGACACTCTAAACAACTTTTGAAAAAGTTTCTATTTATGGCAAAGACTTATCAACATCCATATGTTTAGAAATAGGATGAAAAGGAAAATTAATCTACTTAATACACTAAGTAAGCATGATAACTTTGAGACAACATTGTGAAAAAAAGTATCACAATACAGGATGTTTATCTTTTTAATATACTTTATAAGTATACTATGCATATATAATCAGTAGTTTCTTGTAATTAAAAAAAACACGCCTATACATACTAAACACAAATGACATTTAACATTTCATTTATTGCAAACTGTGCATAAACAAAATTTGCAAACACTAATACTATATTATTCTATACAGCAAGGTACTCTTTCATGTATGTATATAAATATACCCATATACATCCATATACATACACATACATATATATACATATACACACATATATATACATACATATATATACACATATATACATACATACACACACACACAAACACGCACACGCACACGCACACGCACACACACACACACACACACACACACACACATACACATACATACACATCTATATATATAGAAGTTTAAAGATGGCAGTATAACAATTGGTTTAGTTCTTATATATTCGTATTCTAAACATTCTAATTTTTAAGTTAAATGCTGTTTTTTTCCGGATGATCTTTTCTTTCGATAGTTGGCATTTAGGTATTTATTTTTGTGCTGATGTAGCTTTATTTGATTTTTTTCAGAATTCCAAACATTGTTCTCATCATTAAGTTTAATTTGAAAATATAATACAGTTCTGTGAAATGGCTCTTCAAATTGATTTAAAATACACTACGTATGTAATCAGACAATTTCTCCTATTTTGGAACAAGTGATTTCTAGTACTTTTTGTTTTTATCTTTAAGTTTTATTTGCAAACAATAACATTTTGCGAAATTGCATATTAATGAAAAAAAAAAAAATTCTACAAAACAACAATTTTTCTTCAAAATTATATGTTAGGCCATGTTTTAACATAGAAAAAGGGATTTTGGGTATTTTTCATCATTTTCTGTTAACTCATTACTCGATATACAAGCCTTTTAACGCCTTTTGACCCCCTTTTTTGTCTCAAATGGTAAAGAAGTGCCTGATATAGGCCCCAACCATTGTTTTTTGTTTGAGAAATGTTGTTTAAAAAAGTGACCACTTTTTCGGCGACGCCCCCTATCCAAAAGATACATCAGGGGGTTGCCAGAAGGGGGATGTGCCCCCTTCTTTTTGGGGGGAGGGTTGAAGGGGGGGGGGCGGCAGAACCCCTCATCGCCAAGAAAAGTTTGGACTTGTGAGATGCTAAAAATGACCAAAGGTCGATCATAGGGGTAACGTGTAGCGCTGTAAAGCCTTTGTTTCTATCTTAATCCATTGAGAAGTTCCAGCATTTTGAAATCAATTTTGATGGAAAAATCAACGTAAAAAGTGATTTTTGGCAATTTTGAGATGTCCCCTCGTTGCCATGGTAACAGGAAATTTACGACTGACGACTGAGCATTTCGTTATAAAGGCAATGGTCCAGTTAACATTTGTGCCAAGTTTGATTAGTATTGAAGCAGTTTTTATAGTTTTATAGCAATTTGAACTTGTAACTTGAGACTTTTCAATGAAATCAGCCATTTTTCACAAAATGCTTATGCAGTAATGGGCTAAGTGTATGTTAATGTTTCGCAGATTACAGTTCAGTGAAATGTGCTCTACAAATTGATATAAAATACACTGCAATATTTTTCCTATTCTGGCATAAGTGATTTCTAGTACTTTCTTGGTTTGGTTAAAATATCAATTTTCTTGGATTATCCTCTAAGCAATTAAATTCAATATGTTATATTCATGCACATATTTTAGAAGATTTGATACACAATTGTGTGTTATGTCAGATTATATAAAAGTTCTCAGACCTCAGCAATGATAGCAATCAGGCTACAATGTATACACAATAACCCAGCAAGCAATTCCCTTGTTTACCTTTCCTTATCAGATAGCAGCGTTTGTATAATTTCAGGAATCAGAGACAAAAGCGATCGGTCAATTTTTAATACATATATTATTCAAAAGCAAAGACAAGATATTGTATAATAACATAGTAGCAGACAACAATACCAATTTCACTGCCTTTGTGACGAAAAGGACTGTACACGAAATATACTCATTACCCTATTATCTAAATGGGTCCTACAACTTAATGTACATAGATAAATTTCCTTTATTCCTGCTTAAGAAATAGGAAGTATGAGGAACGTTTATGTGAAATTGGTTACGATCTTGTCTTCATGTTAAACATAGACATTGTCATATTTTGGTGGCAACATTAAAATTGTTTTAAATGTTGACAGCAAAATATAACAATGTTCATGTTTTACATATACACAAGATCGTACAAACCCTTAAGGAACACTTCTGATCCAGAATCATTATAGTTGGGAAAAGCATGATAAGAAATAGTACATAAGAACACATTCTATTTATTTTCATCTTCCAATTGAGTTAGATGTCTGGTGAGTGTCTATTTGTGTTAAGATAGATATCTGATTAATGAAGTGTTTGAGCAAGATATTGTACTTATATTTGTTTCTGTCTTACAAAAATATCACGAAGAAAGACATCACAGAAAAAGCAATGGTAGAAAAATCTGGAAACAAAGTGATCCCTAGTAAGCATTAATCACAACGTAATTACATGAAAATTGCAGACTTGCTTTGATTGAGTCTGAACATGAGGGAAAATGAATAAGTGCAACATTCCTCAAGCCTCCTATATAGAATTGCAAAAACCTCAAGCTAGATTTTTTTCTCCACCATTCAAAAGATTTGACAGTTCAACCAATATAAAAGGAAATGTGAGACATTTGGAACAATATTTTCATATGGTGCTTCTTTTAATATAATATGAATAATGTGTACGTTTACAATATGGATAATGTGTACGTTTTACAATATAAAGAGTGTGTGCAAGGTAACTATATTCATTAATCACAAAATGGATTGCTATACCAACATATGTGATAACATGTGTTAGACAGTCTAATGTTACAAAGGTTTCTTTTTGATCATAGTAGATAAATGAGTCAACTCCCTGTTTGTTTTCGTAAGAAAGGTACAAGTTAAACGTATAGGATTCCAAGAAAAGTTTAAAGATCGAAAGTAGCAGGTGCTTGCACCTTTAATTGTATAGGTTCACAAGATAAGATACAGTGGTTTTGTTTATGCCCTGACAAATTTGACGTATGACATTGCATTAAATTCATCAATACATTTATTTGTATAACATGCAATGTGCAGCTTCTTATTTACACATAATTATCATTATGATGAGACTTGTTTATTTTGGATAGATTACTATTTACTTACGCTGTACATTTTCATATTTATTGTCTAAAGTAAATGTTCTAAAACAGCGTTTGTTTTTGAGGCATTTGCATTATTCATTTTATTTCATCACCCATTTACGTGCAGAATAAAACAGATGATTTAAAAACGCAATAAATGAGAGAATTAAACAAACGCAGTCATCGCAGAATTCTCAGTAATTACAATAATGTTTCAATAGATGTGGGTTTAATGCAACTTTATTAATTCCCACAGGCTATCCGACTATTACATCTTTGTAAACCACTGTTAACACCCACAATCGTTAAAGAAACAGCAATGAACTGTATTTAATGGTTAGAATGTTCAATATCTACATACATTGTGTCACATTTTAAATGAACATCTCATTCAAAATTACCACAAGGTATCAGTAGAATACCAATTACGATAATTGAAGTTTTAAAGCCTGGAAAATAATTGGTTTTCATTGTAAAACACGTTGTTCAATATTGTTACACATTATAATTTGGTTAGGTTGTAAGTCAATGCAGTTAAAGTCCTATCGCGACTCTCCATCTTAACTGTTTGAGACAGATAGCATGTGCCAAACTTTGGATTATTTCTGGCTCCAGCTGGCCCCTGAGCAGAACCATCGACTTTCCGTAAGCTAGTTAAAGAGTTTCTTCACAGTCTCTGCAGAATGCAAGCCTACAGCGGTACGTGGCTACTGGTTCAAAGCCAGTGCCGTTACATGATTATCATAACTATTAAGATATAGATGTTTTATCAAACTATTGAACTATATATAGATGATGATCAAACTGTTGAAGATCAGTGACTTATAGTTTTTTTTATATTCTAAACATAATTTTATATAAAAACGAGACTTGAAACAATGCGCTAATAAATAGAAAGATCTTAAAACATTAATGGACTTTAAAAATCAGATCATTGATATTATTTGATGTTCAAAATCCTGCGAAATATTTCGGTATAATACTGAATAACCAATATATCATGTCACATGTAACATAAATGATTATATGCTTCTATTACACCTTAATATGGATACAATATTTACTTTTAAAAAATAAATTATAAAGAAAGCTATTTTAACCATCATTATGAAATATTCGGTTTTGCTTCGATATCACAGTAATACATTAAATATCATGACGACTTGTCATAAAATTCAAACTAATTGATATTAATATTCAGCACAAATTAAAAATAAACGCGACTACACATATCCGATAACATATCTTATAAAACTGTATTCGGTTAATACTTTGTCAGTAAATTAATTTTGATGTAACAAAGACGTCAAAGATATCCATGTTTATAAGGTAAATAAAAAGATTGCTTGCGTGATTCATTTATACGGATTTCGTTCATTTTGATATCAATTTGATAATTGAGAGCAAGACGATGTGTTATAATCTTTCATTAAAATTCTTGATGAGCTTTCATTTTTAAAAGTTTATATCCACTACTAGCGGGCGACTTCTATGTGGGCGAAGAATTTTTCTATAAAATTCTTTAATATTACCCAAATACGGAATGTACGACGCAACATTCAAAATCAGTACTCATCTACGTTTGTTGGCAAATCAGTTGGGTAAATTTAATTATTATAACTGTTATAGTGTCTGCCAAATTGAAAAGTGTACAAAGGAAAAGCTTTTGTATCATTATTCATTTTATTATTTTGTAAGATAATTTCTAGCGGTAATCAAAGCAAATACAGAAACTTAAAGAGGAAAATTATTAGTTTAAGCTGTCTAAATCAGATAGCATATAGTATGTTTATATTGTTAGGTCAATCCGATTACAACAAATTAAAGATATACTATGGTCAAATTTGATATTAGAACGTATTGATAATTGCTAAGCAGTCTTTTGGTAAATATCATTTTGTTTTACTTAAAAAAAGTAGATGTGTTATATTTATTTAAAATTCTACAGAGTATAGGTCAAACTATGAATATGTAGTGCCATTAAAATACTTGCAGCTTTTTTTAAAAAAAGTATAATAAAAGTAACAATTTCATAGATTTCAAAAAATTTCTGCGATCAAAATATTTTACTCGAGGATAAGCATAGTTTAGTTTAAGATAGAAACAGATTTCTGTCCCATATCTAGTTTTCATCATTCGCCGGAGCTGTCTGAAAATGAAATTCCATTAGATTTTAACATTCTAGTATTCATTATTGAATAACCCTTGTAATAATTTACTTTTGCATTTTAATGTGATATAAAAATAGAATCAAATCAATTTAATCATTACTTCAGCGGCATATACGGTGTTATTTTATTAGAACCAGATATCTAAAAACAATTTTCCATTAGGAGCTACCAGCATTTTATATGGTTCCATAAAGGGATTTGTAATTCAGTAATGGGGATTCGATAATAAGTGCCGAAGTCCTAATGATTTTATTACTTTTTACAGAATGTCCACGGTTGGGCGACCGATATTGTCTCTCACCTGACTCAGTGTATTCATTTGATTTATGAAATGCCACTTTGCGGATTTACATGAACTTTCAACATTTTGGTATATTTTGGTATATTTTGGTATAAATTTTATTTGCTTCATATTGATTGTATAGATAAAGAGGAAAATTATTAGTTTAAGATGTATTGTAAGTTTATAAAACAGAACTGAATTCTATAGGATGAGTATACAACTGTCAAACTTTATTTGGTGAGGTGTTAGCTGTGTCTGATATAGCATTTGCAGCTGTGTACGAATCCAATAGAATCAATATTATACACAACAGTGGTTTATTCTCCCCCACATTTTTGCAATTTGACAGAACTTTGTTATTTCAAATATGATAAAGATCTAATATGGAAACTTTGGACTCTGAAAATGCAAGCGAGGTTAGATGTAGTAAAATAATGATATGATATGGATTACCTAGACGTAGAAAATGAAAACGAGGCCAAAATAATATTGGATTCAATAACGATTTACAATTTGGAATCAAACGGTACAAACAGTCAAAGTTCATTGTTTATTATTTTATGAATTGTTAATTATTTTATAAATGGTGCCATAGATCAATTGGTTTTTTAGTTTCTTGAAATGTACTACAATTCATGATTTTTTATAGGTTTATAAAGGTTGTAACCTTATGGCATTTGAGAATACTAAAGTTAACACCTTCATTATTCATGTATTTTCCAGGTTTGATTGAGATAAAGGTTTACGGAAATCAATCCATTTTAAAGGAAGATTTAAATATGTTATGTTTTTACTTCAGTAAAAACTTGAGTATTGCAAAATAAAAATAAAAAAAGATTAAATTTAGAAATAAACTGGAGAACACAATTGTATTGACATAAAATGTAATATGATATAATCACCAGTGGGGTAAATTATAGTCACTGATTTCATTCTAGCTATCCTATAATTCAAATCCACATTGATTAAGTCATTAAAGACATAAATATTCAAACATTATGGTCTACATTTGAGCCGCGCGATGACAAAACCAAAATAATGCGTTTGCGACCAGCATGGATCAAGACCAGCATACGCAGCCGCACAGTCTGATCAGGGTCCATGCTGTTCGCTATCAGTTTCTCTACTTGTTATATGGTTTGTAAGCGGACAGTATGGGTCTTGATCAGACTGTGCGGATGCGCAGGCTGGTCTGGATCCATGCTGGTTGCAAACGCATTTTGTTGGTTTTGTCATGGAGCGACTCATGTATTTAAAATTTACATCTTATTATATTTGTTAAAGGAGGACAATATTAAATCAAATCAGTGTATATTTGTTGATTTTAAGTTGAATTGGATATTGCATGAATGTAGTAGACATATATACAGTGAGTTGGCCAATAACGGATCACTAGTGAAACTTTCAGTGTTTATGAACGAATGATTTTTAAATTCTTAAATAAATGTATGTAGATTTGAAGTATTTTTATTCCTCTTTTACTGTATACTTCTTGTGAATTTGTATTTTGAATGCATCATGGTGCATTTACCTTTTTCAAACATCTAGTAAACATGCCAATAACGGGTCAAATCAGCCATTAGCGGATCACGTGACATACGAATGGGGGATTGTCTCAAAACACGAATTTTCTGTCAAATTCGTCCTGAACTGCACAAATATGTCACCCCTGAATATCAGAGTGTAAAGGGTACCACTAAGTAAAGAATTCAAGAGGCAACTGAATGATTGTGGTTAACATTGTAATGTTATGATTGTAATAATGGTGAACTAGATAACTGCTCTCAATGATTTGTGTAGGCAACAACCACAAGACAAATGGTTGACATTAAATGCATATTCATTTTTTTCAGGATAACAGGGGTCAAAGCAGCTCATGAAAACACCTTCTATGTAAAACTTGATTAAAGTAACTGTAACCTTAATGTGTTGTTGTTGTTGTGAAACAAAAGCTAAAAGTGCAATACCTAGAAATTTTCATGTTCTTCTATGTGGTCAGTATGATTAGGATATATTTTAAAAGAATAACAAACAAACTTTTCAGCATATACTGCTTTACTCCTCCCTAGAAAAATCTGCAATAAAAAACGAACAAAATCATAACAAAATACATGTACTAGTGAAAAACAATTCTGACTATCATTCATAAAAGGCAATGTAATAATAATTCTGATTGTGCAGACAAATGGATATGAACTTCTATGTCACAATTAATTGTTATAAAACAGTAGCAACAGCTTCAAAAATATGTAATTTAAGTAAAAAAGAATTCTTTATTGTTATATGTAACAGACATGTGACTGAAAAATTGTATTTTTGTTGGGTTTAACGTCACACCAACACAATTTTAGGTCATAGGGCTGGACTTCTGTGTACATTTTTTTTCTTTTCCTTTAGCCTTTGGAAGCATCATTATCTGAAACAATAAAACATATAAACATTGAGCTAGCATGGATTCATTAAGTATAATTTTACTCTTTAATACTTTGACCCATTCTGCATTGAAATGTCTTTGTTAGCATATGAAACAAGAGCTGTCAGAGGAGACAGCTCCACTCGACTAATCAATTACTGGACACAATATTTAAAGGAAGACAAGACTATGGACAAAATATCATATAAATATATTTCTGTATCAACATCAAGAATCCACGTATAAGTTCAATATTTTAAATTACAGAAATATTCATTTTAGAGTAACAAATTTATCACATGTGATGTTGGTGATAATAAGTAACGTAGATGCCTTGAGAAATGAAGAAAATGGAGAAGTAATAAAATAATTTAGTTTTATTAAATTTTTAACAAAATTTTAAGTTAAAGCCTAGTCTTAAAATATACTACATACATTTGAAGTCACATATTTTAAAGGAATAATTCTGTAAAAATGTCTTTCACAAATCATGTTGGCGATGATGTAAAGGAACATATATTTGAAGTTTGAAGTAGATACATTAAGAAATAAAGAAGTTGCAGTAAAAAAATAATATTTTTTTTTAATGAAAAATCTTTATCCAAGGGGAAATAATTATGGAAATAGTTTTGCCAGTGTTATCAACCTTATCAAACTTAAACGAACCATTTATATTAACGGAGGTCGAGTTAGCTATTCGGAAGTTAGCAAACGGAAAAAGCTGCGGCTTGGATGGAATACCATCTGAATTTTATAAGAATAGTTTAAACAGTATTGCACCTTATTTAGTATTAATTTTTAATCGAATATTTGAAACAGGTGAATTCCCTCAATCTTGGGGTCTTAGCATAATATGTCCTATACATAAGGCTGGATCAACCTGTGACCCGAGTAATTATCGAGGAATTTCTCTTATTAATACACTATATAAAATATTTTCAAGCATCGTTAATAAGCGTTTGTATGAATTTGCTGAAAATAACAATAAGTTTGACGAATCTCAGGCAGGTTTTCGAGCTGGGTATTCGGCAATTGATAATGTTTTCTGTCTTCAAGCTATGGTGCAAAAATATCTTTCCAAAAAAGGGGGTAGATTTTATTGCTTGTACATTGATTTCCGTAAGGCCTTTGATAAGATTAACCATAAGATACTTTTTCAAGCTTTACAAAGAAAAGGAATAAACGGAAGATTTTTGTTTTTATTAAAGAAAATGTATAATTCGCTCTATTCATGTGTAAAGGTTCGAAATACTTTCTGTTGTGATTTAGATACACAAAATAGTTCCAGAAATAGGCCTATGATAACTGAATTTTTCAAATGTAACATAGGAACCCGACAGGGGGACAAATCCAGTTCCACAATTTTTGCTCTCTTTATTGATGAATTAGCACATATGCTTCGTGATAAATGTAACTCTGGGATTTTTATTACACAAGAAATTCACGATATTATTTGCCTCATGTTTGCTGATGATGTTGCAAGTTGTGCTGAAACGGCAGTTAGATTACAACAACAATTAAATGTTGTCGATGAATTTTGTAAAAATATTGGGATGGAAGTAAATTTAAATAAAACTGAAATTATGGTATTTAGAAATGGGGGACCGCTCAGACAATATGAAAATTGGCATTTTCGGGGTAATACTCTTAAAGTTACTTCCGTTTACAAATATATGGGACTTTTATTTACACCAGGGTTATCATGGAGTGCAGCAAAGGATAAATTATGTGCACAAGCACACGTGCAATACTTTCTATTTATAGTTATAAAAAACCATATTGTTATTTTCCAACAAACGAACTTTCATTCTGTTTGATAGTATGGTTAAACCTATTTTATGCTATGGGTCACAGATATGGGGATATGAATTTGTTGATTCTATCGAGGCAGTTCAAAATAAATTTTGTAAAAAGCATATAAGTGTAAAAAGAACAACAAATACGTGTATAGTTTTAGGAGAATGTGGACGTTTGCCATTGTGTATAACTTATTTTGTTAATTGTATAAAATACTGGTATAAATTGTTGACTATGCAAGGATCATAGATATCCCAGACAATGTTATAAAATGTTGAAGTCCCTAGATGAGAGCGGTCGAAATTGTTGGGCATCTCAAGTAAAATCACTACTTAATACTTATGGTTTTGGATATGTATGGCTTGCACAAGATATTGGAAATATACTGTAGACATATTTATTTACTTTTCGTCAACGACTGAAAGATTGTTTTGAACAAAAATGGCATAATGATATAAATATTGCGTCCCGTTGTTACCATTATAAATTTTTTAAGAGTCAATTAAACCCTGAACGTTATCTTTACTGTGATATTCCAAGAAAATATATGGTTGCTCTTGCAAGGTTTCGATGTTCCTGTCACAAATTAACGATTGAAATGGGAAGACAAAATAATATACCACTTCATGAAAGAATATGTTTATTTTGTTTTAACCAAAATAATGTAACTGTTATTGATTGTGAATTTCATGCCTTTTTTCAATGTTCTAAGTATAATGACGTCCGAAATAATTATCTCTATAATTGGTATTCAAATGGTACTACAATTAACGATTTTTATTCGCTGATGAGTACACGAAATGAAGAAAATATTTATAAACTATCTCTGTTTGTATATCACTTGTTGAAAAGTACCAGCTCTTGACTTATTTTATTCTAGTTTTATATGTTATGCAACTACATTCAATACATGTATACACTATAATATTTATACTGTTGTGTATTTTGGGCCGGAGGCCTTTATTTACTTAAATAAAATTGAGTTGAGTTGAGTTGAGTTGTCACATAAGATGTGGTTGATGATAAGGAACATTATGATTAGAAGTTTGAAGTTGATGCTTTAAGAAGAAAAAAATGTACATATAAAATTATTGCACAAAAATCTAAAACTGAAATCAGGACACAGACGCTTGGTGAGGACAAGTCTCAATATATATGTCATATAAATAGCTGAATATGAAAAAAATATGTTGTTTGTATCTGATTTATTTAATAACTATGATTTATGATGTTATATATAGTCTGGAAAAATCTGGATACCTACGTACATGTAGCCTGGAACAGTATTTAACTGTTGCAGCTGTTATATACTACATGGACTGCATAATTCAGTTGTAATATTAACATAAATCATTTAAACTTTATATTATTTATTTATTTATTTGGTCTACAAACTAAAATTTAAAAAACAAATATTTTCTATACCAGGTTGTATAACTTTGAGGCGGTCCCTTCCTATAAAATTGCATGATCCGCTATTGGACAACTCGGTGCAATTCGCGATCATTTGAATAGCGCTATCAAAATAATTCCTCAAGTATTTTTTAAACGGTTATTGTTGCAGGTAGTTAACATATTGGTCATCAAATATCTACCAGATTTGATCCAATATCATTCGAGTTTTTATGATAAATAAGGCAACAATTTCAAATATGCGTTGTCAACGGCGCTAAATTTCACGAGACACGGAAACGCTTGGTTAAGCATCTGAGTGAATCTGATATGAATTACACGGATGTTTACATTTTTTCCCGCTGTCAAGTAGCTAACATCCTAATGCACATGCCTGTTAGGTAAAAACATTTTTAAGCTCAAAACTGTTAGAAGAAAATTTCGTTAAATTACTGACTGATCCGTTATTGGCTATGATCCGCTATTGGCTAACTCACTGTACATTATACACATTTACATTGTTGATTAAAGAACTCTTCTTAAAATATATCTTCATACTAAAATGAATTTTGTCTAACTGAAAATAAAAACAAACAAACAAAAAGCAAAACAAAAACAACAAAACAAACAAACAAAAACACACTAAAAACACATAAAACGAATTTGGGTATCTTTTCCACCGCAAAAACTCCTCTTGATGATCGAGATACAGTGCCTGCAGTTAATAGTAAAGTACTGATGATGCTGGCGATATTCATTTTTGTAACCATTTGTTTTAGATATATACATAGTGCAAACATAGGATTCTGTTTGTAATGACACTAATTTCACACGGCCAAAGCGTATGTCATCCGACAAAACTTTAAGCATCAAACGTTTAGTTCCTCATATGTTGATATTATCTTCTTTTTATTACAGTTTGCTACAGTGGTAAGCACACATTAATGCAATCAAGGCACTCAGGCATGCCTTTTATTGGTTCAGCTAGCCAGTTATGTAAAACGAAAGCTATTTAAACGGTCTTTATAATAATAATAAAACCACAGTTAAACTATTTTACTACCTTTGGCATCTCATCGTAATGGAGAACATCATTCACTCATGACAAAACAGTTCTTAAACAAGTACACTGTTTATTTCATTCGAATGACGAGAAAGTTTAAAATAAAAGGAACTCCACTAAGGCCAAAGAAAAAACAACAACAACAACAACAAGAACAACAACTTGAATATCTTACATAGATCAACTTGGGTTTTCTATAATATCCCCTGCCTGACTTTAATTAAAGTGTTAAAACTCTCTTCATTTTTGGTTATCTTTTCACATTAAAATGACTTTTCTGGAAAAAATGGAGTAAGCAAACGTTTGCATACAAATTTTTGTTTTACATAAACCTACATCAAATACATTTATTAAAAAGCAATTTATTTCAAAATCTATCATAATCTGAATGAAATAAAAAAAGAACTTTGTAGTCTCTTTTAAATATCATATAATGATAACACCATTACGTTTTACGTTTTTAATACGGTTTCAAATATACCTCCTACATAATTTTTAAAACTTACTGTGTTTATAAATTTGAGGAATAATGTCAACATCAGAGTTAGAAGAAAAGTAAATAATAAACAGTTTATGTCACCTTGTGAAGAGTTTTGTTATCAAATATTTATATAAATTGGAATTAATCATCTTTTGTAATGAGTAAATATTTCATGCGTGCTGTACGTGTTTGTGAACTATAATTTTATTATATTGGTTCTTAACTTGTAATCTAAACAATGATGGTTAAACAGCGATTTTCGCTCAGCTTTACTTTGTTTACTAAACGTAAAATGCTTTAAATTATATTATATCACAAACACATGATATGAACTATGCATAGATAAACGAGATGCATTTTAACAGTTATCATTACACCATCATTAAATAAAACGAGACCCTAGTTTAAGTTTTACAAGTTTTATTATATACTTGACCAAACGTTTGATAATCGATACTTGTCCTCTTACATCATATTCTTTAATGAGAGACAATTTGTTAAATGTTTTATTTAATACATCACAAGAAATATTATTATCGATTGTGTTTTCAAGTTGAAGAAACTGTGTCACTTTATAAGAGTATAATAAAACAACTTGTCTTATTCTATGTGAAAAGCACACATGGCTTGCTTCCATAAGTAGAATGTTCAACTTAACATATTTGCATAGTCCACTCCCAGCCATAAGCAAATATCACAATACATAATTTGTTGAAACTTGAAAGAAGTAACGGTTCTAGTGCATCATTGTACATCATTTTAAGTAATAGCTATAAATAAAGGTCAAAGGCTTCATATTTATTTACTTGTAAAACTTTTGTCTCTAGTTCAACTGGGTTTCTCTAACATATATCAACACATTTCCTCCACTTTTGCCTCCATTGAGAACCATATGATAGCCCAAAACTTAAACACATATATTAATGACTTCATTCTAAAAATTGACTTTTAAAAAGACTAGTGTTAGGTGAGTGTCTACAACAAATATATGTAAGCGCTAATAAATCGTGAACAACAATTAGGTTGATTTAACTTAATAAGCTTTAATTAGTTTCATTTTTATATTTTTAATCTAAAGCAATGTAAATTCTTGCGATTATAACGTACAGCTGCATATGGTCAAAGCATCATATTCTTTACATATCGTTTTTTTTTCTAAAAAAGATAATCTATGGTATATGTTGTTGTATGCACAGACGATGTTTTATGTGTTAAATGTTAAGTAGACATCTTTATTTTCAAATGATAGCGTACAACTAAAGTAAGGGTGATTGAAATGATCGTAACATATCATATTTTAATGTGTTTATTACTGTTTGAGTTGTCTTTTTCCAAATGATTTTTAGTAAGATAACCTGTTATAAGTATGTCGTTAGTTATAATATTCATACTTTATTATGATAAACTTTTATTTGAGCCTTTATTTCTATCGATTACATTTAAAATGACAATGGTTTGTTTGTAAAAATACAATATTTTGATTACCAGACGAATCATATTTTGCATTGTAAATTCACAGTACAATAAAACAAAAACAATACCGATTGCATTGCTTTGTAACGGGATATTACATGTCGACTTTTTACCAATACTATGTACTACAAACATAAAAAAGGTCGGATTATCATGAGAAAATGGTTAAAAAATTGTTTATGTTGCATCAACATTCTTCAACCTTTACATGAGATTGCACACCCATGCAGCCGAGACGACTTCTTGGTAGCATCATTAAACGAATAAAAAAAACAATAAAAAAAACAACACAATTATCTATTAATTACAATAATGTTTCAACAAACGTGTGTTTAATGCTACTTTATTTTAATAACACAGTAGTCACAGGGTTTATCTGACAAATAAATCTTTTAAAGCACCATTAGAATCCGTATAAAACGACCAATGAAAAGCCGTAATAAGTGGTTAAAATGGACCAATATATACATTGTGCCATATTTCCAATAAAAGTCTTTCCAGACTGGATAAATAGGTAAGGATTAATGGCAAATAACGTGTTAGCAATGTATAACTCAAACTTTAAAATTGTTACAAATACTTTTCCTTGGTTGGGGTTAAAGTTACATCAACACCGTTACGCGACTTTCTAAATGGAAAAGGAGTTGCTCATCCTTGTGTTATTCTAGGCACCAGAGGCCACCCAAGCAAAACCACTAACCTTGCTTCCGCTAGCTGGAAAGTTTCCTCACATGAAGAATCGAAAGTCCCTGGCGGAATACGAACCTATTGCGATGAGAGGCCAGTAATTCGAAATCAGCAGGGTTACAAACACAATAATGATCTAAAGTTCTATGGAAGTAAAAGCTGAATTAGTTCTATATAGTAATGAAATAAAAACTCTTTGAATTTTTTATATTGATATTTTCCTACTTGTAGACTCAGATCGTATGTAATTACTGTCATTGATTATATTTGCATGTACCTTTATTGTTTAAGTCATTCAGCACGCAATTTCATTCCAAAATGACGTCATTTTACGAATTCATTAATGCATATTGATAAAGTAAAGAATACTTGGCAAAGAATATAAAAAGAAACTTCATGGAGGAATAAGCTAGGTACAAATATTCCTGATGGCATGAATTCCAAAACACTTTATTAATTTTAGACTTAAAACTTTTTTCATGTCAATTTTTGTATCTTTTATTAGTTTAAACATAGTTTATTTCAGACAAGTATACACATTTACAATTTTACAACACATGAAATGAATGGAAAAGGATCAGAACCGAAAGCTGATGCTTATATAGGTGTTATCCTAGTTTTATTTGCTAAAAATTGGCAGTGTGTATATGTATGTACATGGATATGCTTGAAAGTACAATGAGTAATTATGTAATAAGAATAAATTTTATATTATATAAATATCTTTTATTAAGATCCGCATATTACATTTGTACGCCAAATTATCTGTGACATTTAATCGTCGTTGTCCTTGACGTCATATGACTTTGATGCCATTTTCTGTAAACAAAGTATACCTGATGAAGATTATTGAGTCGAAACAATGTATACTTTTCAAATAAAAAAAATACATTTAAAAATTGAAACTGGCATCAAACTTACATTAACCGAATGACGCAGTTAATACATAAAATAAATGACTATTAATCGGTATTTTCATTAAGAACTGAATTTTCTTGCAACAGTGTTGATGTTACATGCAATCATGTTATTTCTTATGAATAATAAAATTTAGCAACAAACACTTTTTGAAAAAAGTAAATTGTGAAAAAGCTTTCTTGTTTGAGATTAAGGTTTTGTCGTCTTGAAGATAGGAGTTAACTAGAAATGTGTCCATAGGACACGGGTGCCCCCACCGCGCCACTGTTCTGTCAATCTTTTTACTAAGTCAAGGGAAATAACTCTACAAATACTGGATAAATCCACAAGCAAAAGCCCAGGTGCAAATCTAAAATATGCTGAGCAACCTGCCCATAAGGTTTAATGACTATATCAAATCCTTTTTGAGAAACTTGCGACACAAGTTGAAAATTGCAAAAATTTTCTAAGTGAAGGGCAATAACTCTAAAAATACTAAATAAATCCAGACGAAAATACCTGGTGCACAACTGCACATGCTGATCAATATTCCTGTAAAGTTACATGACTCTAGGTCAAATACTTTTTGAGTTACGTGCGACACAAGTTGAAAATTGCAAAATTTTACTAACTTAAGGGCAATAACTCTGAAAATACTAAAAATATCCAGAAGAAAATACCCAGGTGCACAACTACACATGCTGATCAACATTCCTGTAAAGTTTCATGACTCTAGGTCAAATACTTTTTGAGTTACGTGCGACACAAGTTGAAAATTGCAAAATTTTACTAAGTCAAGGGCAATGACTCTGAAAATACTAAAGATATCCAAACAAAAATACCCAGGTGCACAACTACACATGCTGATCAACATTCCTGTAAAGTTTCATGACTCTAGGTCAAATACTTTTTGAGTTACATGCGACACAAGTTGAAAATTGCAAAATTTTACTAAGTCAAGGGCAATAACTCTGAAAATACTAAATATATCCAGACGAAAATACCCAGGTGCACAACTACACATGCTGATCAACATTCCTGTAAAGTTTCATGACTCTAGGTCAAATACTTTTTGAGTTACATGCGACACAAGTTGAAAATTGCAAAATTTAACTAAGTCAAGGGCAATAACTCTGAAAATACTAAAGATATCCAGACGAAAATACCCAGGTGCACAACTACACATGCTGATCAACATTCCTGTAAAGTTTCATGACTCTAGGTCAAATACTTTTTGAGTTACGTGCGACACAAGTTGAAAATTGCAAAATTTTACTAAGTCAAGGGCAATGACTCTGAAAATACTAAAGATATCCAAACAAAAAATACCCAGGTGCACAACTACACATGCTGATCAACATTCCTGTAAAGTTTCATGACTCAAGGTCAAATACTTTTTGAGTTACATGCGACACAAGTTGAAAATTGCAAAATTTTACTAAGTCAAGGGCAATAACTCTGAAAATACTAAAAATATCCAGACGAAAATACCCAGGTGCACAACTACACATGCTGATCAACATTCCTGTAAAGTTTCATGACTCTAGGTCAAATACTTTTTGAGTTACATGCGACACAAGTTGAAAATTGCAAAATTTAACTAAGTCAAGGGCAATAACTCTGAAAATACTAAAAATATCCAGACGAAAATACACAGGTGCACAACTACACATGCTGATCAACATTCCTGTAAAGTTTCATGACTCTAGGTCAAATACTTTTTGAGTTACGTGCGACACAAAAGTGAACGGACGGACGGAAGGACGGACGGAAGGACGGACAGACGGACGGACGGACAAGGGTAAATCTAAATGCCCGCCACTAACGTGGGGGCACAAAAACAGTGACAAAGGAATATCACAGAGTTGGCGCACACAAATTATATTGCAGCTTAAAGGACCTCCACTGAGGCTTTTGGACATGACGGGACTAGAAATATTTTTCGGCAATATCCTGGAACAGTCCCTTCGGGGACTTTTCTTTTCCTTCCGTTTTTTACCACATGTAACACAATTACAAACACCGACGAAGTTGTCTCATTTCGCTTCGCTACACTGCCAATGGAGGTAACAATTAAAGATTGTTATTTTTTTTAAATCAGGATCAAGTAGACGTTTGCTTAAATATGTCTTTGTGCACATGTGCTACATAAGTCCAAGAATGCTTGCCAATAGCAATACACTAGTAAGAGGGCTGTGTGCCGCCTACACATTATTATTACGAAAATCATTTGCGTTAAAAAATTGGCGGTAAAATTTATGTACATGAATTACAACTTTCATGGCAAACCTCTATGAAAGAGGACAAGAAAGGGATACATAAAAAAACGTTAACATGTTTTCGAAATGTGCTTACGTCATACCAACCGTAATATTGTTGGTTTTCCTAAAAATAACATTCATTCCGTAAATTTACATTTTTGAATGAAAACAAATACATCAATATGTTTTAATTAGTCAAATGTACGGAATGAACACTATTTCACTCGAAAAATAAAAAGTCTCTTTCAATGGGAAATGCCGCTCAAAAATAATCCCCGGGGACTATACCATGATTATATAAAGAGAGAAACATATTATAATTTATTTCATGTTCAAGTTTATGTCGCATGCTACTGAAGGGAAGTATTCCCGGGAAAAGGGTTTCTTCGAGGGCTTTAATATCTTATAAAATGGGGCTTGGAGATGTTTTGGAGTGACTGTTTTAATTGGTCATATGTACGGAATGAACACGATTTCAATCGAAAAAGAAAAGTCCCTGGGGACTATTCCTTCAATGAGAATTACCGTTGAGAAATAATATCCGGGGACTATACCGGAATTGTATAAAGAGAAAAACATATTTCATTTTCAAGTTTATGTCACATGCTACTGAAGAGAAGTATTCCCGGGAAGAGGGTTTTCTTAGTGGGCTTCAATATTTTATAAAATGGGGCTTGTTTTGCGGGGACTATTTTAGTCTACTCCATTTATAACGGGATCGGTTTTAACGAGGTACCGCTTATAATGTACATTCTACTGTGTCCCGGGCTTTTTCCTTCTATTTTCCTTTCATTTTATATCGTTTTTAACGAGATCGGATTTAGCGAGATATCGGTTACAACGTACCTATGCTGTACATATACATCCGCTGCACAATGCGTAATTTTCACAAGTTTTAACGAGGACTTACGTAATAAGCGTCGTCTGCAGGCTCCTTGCCACTGGTTTTTGTTGCTGGGTCTTATGGGGTTAGCGTTTATTGAACGCCGCCTTTTCTTGTTTATCTTGTTTATCATATTTTATCGAAAACGGTAGTCAATTAACGGGAAGGATTATCACGCAATTAGCGATAGAGAATGTATCGATGGTTACTTTTGCGCTACAGGCTAATTTGTCCCATAGGTGATGAAATGTCATTATGATATGGTTTTGAGTGATAAAAACAAATTTCATGGCTATTATATTACTCTAATAAAATACACTGCATTTTAAAGACATTCATCACATGGAAGTTTAAAAGGATGTTAGTAATAAAAAACGAAAAGCAATACCCTTGGATCTTAAATTTCAAATAATTGTGAATGAAGTTGAAAAAGGTGTTCAAAAGCTGAACTTGCGAGAAAACATGGACAAGCATCCAGCACTCTAAGCACAATGTTGAAAAACAAAGAGTCAATCAAATCAAATTTTGAGAAAAATTCGTTTCAGTCTAGTCGGAAGCGATTCCGTTCTGGCGAATACACAAACATTGAAGAAGCTCTTTTTAAGTGGTTTTCGTCAGCCCGTAGCGCAGGCGTACCTATCACTGGACCAGTTTAAGCTTCTAAGGCTGAATCTCTAGCCGTAAAATTGGGACATTCTGATTTCAAGGCATCAAACGGATTTATAGAGCGTTTCAAGGAGCGTAGAGGGATTGTGTTTAAAAAAAATGTTTGTGGGGAAAGTAACGCTGTGGATGAAGATATTGTACAGTCATGAAGAGAGAAATTGCCTAGAATCATTGAACAATATGAACCTCGTTACATTTTTAATGCAGACGAAACTGGCTTATTTTACAAATTGCAACCTAATAAATCATTGCATTGAAAGGTGAATCATGTAGTGGCGGGAAAAATCAAAAGAAAGAATTACAGTTATGCTTGCCACAAACATGTCCGGAACTGACAAATTAATCGGCAAATTCAAAAAGTTGTCCGCTTCCAGTAACGTATGATGCCAATAAAATAGATTACATTCAAGTGATTTGTTTGAAAGTTGGGTACGCAGAGTTGACAGGCAAATGCGTTTAGCAAACAGGCACATCTTGCTCTTTGTTGATAACTGTCCAGCACATTCGGATATAAACGGACTGACAAACATTAAGCTAATGTTTTTGCCACCTAACACAACCTCACACCTACAGCCTTGTGACCAGGGTATCATTAAAGCATTTAAAGTTTATTATAGAAAATTACTGGTCGTTTTGGCATTGTTCTCATTTGAAAATGACAGTCAAACCCAAATTAGCAAAAAGAACGCAATTTATTGGACCCACGCAGCATGGCAAATGGTTTCAGAAAAGTGTATTGTAAACTGTTTTTAAAATGCTTGATTTGAACATCATCTTCAGCATGTGGATTATATGTTTGCCGATAATACAGAGGAAGATATCCCATTGAACAAGCTTCGGTTACTTTTGTAAACAAGAAAATTACCCAGATACCTCTGTCGATGCATACATGAATGTAGACAATGAGGAAGCTGTAATCTGGACAATAACTGACGATGACATTGTCTTAGAAATTAAATGTCAGAGTAAAACCTCCCAGAATGACTATGAGGACGACGATGACAAGAAACAATGGACCTGTGTGACAATTCAGTTGTCAGTGTTTCAAAACTATAAATCTGCCTAAAATTTAAAAAGACTGCCCCACTCTTTTTATAAACTAAGCGTTATACGTAAATTCTAACGGACATTTACAGAAATTTCATTCGGATCTGTGTGTTATTTATTGTTTATGCGAACTTAATTATTTAATTAAAAGGGATTTTGGCCAAATGAAAACATATTTTGATCTTCACCCGTTCACTCTGTCTCACTATATACCCTTGGATGGGCATAATGTCACTTTAATAAATTTTATTAACGTTGATTCGTAGATATACGTGCTATAAATAGAGTAGAATAAATTTACAAGAGTTACCTGCCTTTATAATTTTACTCTTAAAAAAGAAGGTGCACGAAACCGAAAGTAGAAAAAATGGTTAAGAGTTCTAAAATTATTCTTTCCCGGTTATAACGAGACCCGATTATAACGAGGAACGACGCAAAGCCCCGACGATCTCGTTGTGTCCAGAGTGCATTTAACTGTATACGGAATGAACACGATTTCAGTCGCCCGGGGACTATTCTTTCAATAGGAATTGCCGTTAAGAAATAATCCCCGGGGACTATACCGGAATTGTATATAGAAAGAAACATATTTCATTTTCAAGTTTATGTCACATGCTACTGAAGGGAAGTATTCCCGGGAAAAAGGTTTTCTTCGGGGGGGCTTCAATATTTTATAAAATAGGGCTTAGAGATGTTTCGGGGGGACTGTTTTAATTGGTTATATATACGGAAAGAACACGATTTTAGTCGAAAAAGAAAAGTCCCCGAGGACTATACTTTCAATAGGAATTGCCGCCGGGGACTTTAACCATATTTAAATTTATGTGAGGTAAGAATATTAATTTACAGAATGAATAGTATAAATGTTACCGGTCCGTAGTAGAAAGATAATTTATATCTGTCTACATATATAATATTATGTTATAAACTGAATATATATCGCAAAATAAATTCCTTTGCTGATCCTCTATTGGCGCCCTTCTATTTTTAAGACGCGCGGACGGTGGTTTTAGGCATTATTTTGAAGGACTTACTACATGTTGCAATACAGTGATGTCTGGTTCTCAAATATCCGGTAATTTTAGACCGAAAAAGGACAACGTGGACGACATAGGATTTGAGGAATCTATTAATCCTTGGAACTTTTACTGGTTGTTTAATCAAAATGATGAAATTGTTAATTATTGGTGTCGAAAAACGGACTTCTGTTGAACAGTTTGCCGTAAACGAAGCAAGCGGGAAATCTTGCAGCCAAACACTGAGATACAGCAAGAACAGGAATCATGAAGTGTCTGTGAGAACAAACAGCTTCTCTGAGAAGTCAAAGTTAACAATACAAGATGTAATAAATTTCATAAAGTACTATCTGGACAACATGACTCTCCTACAATGTCCGTTTTTTTCAAGAGTAAGCTTTCGAAGTATTGCTGTAGACTGGGCTTCATTCATTCGATATGGGGGTTGCGTTCATTGAACGCCGCCTTTCCTTGTTGATCTTGTTTTTCATATTTTAAAGAGTATTTTCAGAGGCATGTCAAAAGTAAGATGCTGAAAGGTGAAATTGTAATCGATGAGTCCCCGTCTGGAAGAAGGGTTAAATTTCAACGAGACAACCCACATAAATGACTGAAAGTGTGGGTTTTTGGTATGGTTGAAAGGGAGTCTTTTTAACACTTTCATTGTATATCCGCAAAGTGACAGGAGGGAGAGCACATTAGTGCCTCTTATACTCTTATAAAGGATCAACCATTTACAGTGATGGGTGGAGTGCCTATTGCCAGCTCATTGACATTGGTTATAGGCATTTTACAGTTATACACAAGTACGTTTTTAACAAGCAATATAGAAATGTTCATACAGGAGATATTGTGACTGTCCACACCAACAGAATGGATGGGGCATGGCAACTTAACTTGCGAAGAACCATTTCAGGAAAATGGCAGGTACGAAGGCAACGCAATGGGGGGACACATGGCAGAGGTAATATGGCGTTCACATGCTAAAGGTCATGTTTACGAGCATTTCTTTGAACTGCTGAAAAGCATACACACTCTACATGAACCTGCTAACTTAACATACACAACTCCAATCTTAAATTCCTTGGATGGCATTCCAATTACCGGTGGTAATGCTAAAGATATTAGCCCTGCATTCACAGAGCGGGAGCTGCTACCATGCCGGTCAGATGTTGAGACAAGTAAATCCGAAAGTGACGCACAATCTTTAACGCCTCGAGAAAGTGACGCACAATCTTTAACGCCTGTACAATATTCTGCATGGTCATTGGGAAATCCCATTTTAATAAGTTCTAATGAAGAGAAGTTGCCGAAATCAAAGCATGAAACAGATTTACAGAAAATGTCGTCGGACATGTTCCCTTCAAACAGCTCTTCAAGTGAAGACATTGCAGAATTACATCCCCACGATAAAGCTATGACTCCATCGCATGCTCAGGTTAATTACGGGAAAATTATCAGCTGTTAGCCATCAAGTATGCTTCAACTATCAGCCATGTAAAGGAAAGAATGTTGCGCATAGAAAAGAAAACCCGTGCTTTCAATTTCTAGACGTAGAACTGTTGAAAAGGTGTGTCATCCTCCTGGCTATGTTGAAACCAAGGAAGAAGGTGAAAAGACACGTAGTTTAAAGGAAAAGGCTTCTACAGGTTCATTGAACGCCGCCTTTCCTTGTTGATCTTGTTTATCATATTCTAAGACTCCTTCAAATCCTTAAACGAAGCAAACTTACAAGTGGTCTTCTTCGGATGATGACTTCCAGTAATTAATACAACACCAGGTGTAAATAGTCCATAATAAATGTAATTAATATATGTATCTGAGGTTTCCTGAATTAACGTTGGCTTTACGTTTTTTTAAACAGAAATATACATTTTAAGACAAAGTATGTCTTCTGAAAAAAACTTTGTGCATAAATTGAAGCAAAGGTGTGAATTAAATAGACTTTCGTTACGCCGAACATGTTATGACAGATGACAGCTGTTAAATTGTGGGTAAGTGAAATTTACATAAATTATTTTTAGAAGCAGCCGTCTTAAACAAGACTAGTATGATCGGAGTTCCTCTGGCTCTTGTCATTTAAAATAGAAAATTGTTGTAATTGTGATTTATTTCAATGTTTGTGAAGACATCGTCGCTCTTAACAGCCAACCTGTTTTTGGTTACCAAGTCTTTCGCACGTTATCATAAAAGAGACCTGGCACCTTATCACGATGTTGACTATATACTGACAGATTCATATTTGCATAACACACTCGAAAGTACGAAAGACTGGTAGGGACATTTATACTTCATGAATTCCCGATTTTAACTTCACGAATTAACAATTTCAACTTCATGAATTCACGATTTCAACTTCATGAATTAACAATTTCAACTTCACGATTTCAACTTAAGCAATTTACGATTTCATGTCCCTACCAGTTTTTCATACTTAATGTGTGTAATGACAAAAATGAACTGAAACAGTAAAATTTTGGCAGAGAACTTTTAAAATTGGCTTAGACAGAATAAATATAATTTACTTAAGATGTTTATTTAAAATATTAATAAATATGTCCGCCTTTCTTTTAACATTAAGATAAACATATTGAGAACTTAATAGGCCCGAGATATTCCAGCAATACGTGACATACTCGTGTCAAATCGCCGTAAAATTCAAACTACCTGATATTCCATAAACTATGCATTAAAAATGAATGCGCCAAGCTAATCTTTAGAAAAACACATTGTATTTCTGTATGTAGTTGTGTTTTCGTATGTCAGTTACTATATAGACGTCACTGACATTCCTGTTAATTCGCCGATATCTCGCGTGCTTCATTTACACGGATTTCATTAATTTTTTATGTCTAGTTGCGTAATAATGTTTTCTTCGAAATCCCTAATTAGCTGCCAGCGTCACTTCCATTTCCTTTTTTTTGAAGTTGATGCACTACATTAGCAAACGTTTTCTAATTTGATGCATAAACTGGTACTAAGTTCTTAAAATAGCAAAAGGAGGAGAAACTTAACGTTTAAGATATCTGCCTGATATAGATAATTAATAGATATCTACAATTTTAATCATTTCGTACGTAACGTAAATTTCATAGATCAATGCATACAAATAACAGTAAATACCATTTACAGCCGGAGTAACAGTTATTAATTACCCTGTCCTGTTTTTGTTTGGGTCCTTCTGGGCTCCTGACCGCTGGTCCTTGTTGCTGGGTCATGTGGGGGTTGCGTTCATTGAACCCAATTTTTTCTTGTTGATCTTGTTGACCATTTATTTTTAATATTACACAAAATGCAATACAATTTTCGAATGACGTTAACATCTGAAGTCGTTTGATGAATTCGATTTTTATGTAAATATCATCGATACGTCAAAGGATTAATTTAAAAATTGTAAATGCATAGCAGAAGAAAACAGTTTAAGTTAAACTACATTTTGGTAACACTTGGCAAAACACAGAGGCCTTAACTAGTTGCTGGTTGAAAGTCCAGTAAACTAGATCATATTTGGTATATTTTTAAAAAAAAAAGTTCAAAATTAACTCTGCCATATTTGTGAGAAATTTACTCCAGTCGTTGATTTGTATGATATCCATGTTTGGTTGCAAAAGGTTTGCCATACCAGCTGTGCCATTCTTTGAGTCAAGGGGTTTGGCAAAAAGAATTTGTCTAATGCCTGTACATTATAGAACTCTCTTCCTCAGCGTTTGAGAGATGCCAAAATATGTTATCTTGTAAATACAGTATTAGGAAACATTTTCACAGTCAAATACAATTTCAATATGGACTACGTGTATAAGGCTTGCTTATGAATGACAAGATATATTCATAGTACATTGTTGTTTAAAGCTACTATCCCACACATTGTAGTTTGGGCGTTTTTGAAATAAAATGTCATTTAAAGATATAATTTCACAACAGGCTCGTACATTTATATTGAACTAGATGATTAATTTATGTCTTGTCTGATGAAAAACATTTTTGCGATGTTTAATATGCTGAAATTTTAAACCGTTACAACGTCTTATTTTGTATATATTGACTGAAATTACACACACGCACGCACGCACCATCGCACGCACGCACACACACACACGCACACGCACACACACACACGCACACGCACACGCACACACACACACACTTACACACACACACGTTAACTCGTTGCAAGTAATCCGGTTTTAACTGACATTATATAGTGAGTTTAGCATGCATCAAGCTGTACTACTCGCAACAAGTTCACGGTTGTATATATTTGTGTCAAGTGAAATGTAATAACCGTTAGGTCACAGTTATCTCGTCAAAACCGCAAATAATTCTACTTCTATGCATATTCCATAATTGTAAACAAATATGCTTATGTTTATAGACCCGTTTTGTGTGAGAGAGTATCTTTAATGCCTGGCAAAATTACTGAATCGCACCTTTTGAACATTTAAAAGATGCTAGATAACTTATCTTAAACCGATCTTTATATTTTCAGGATAAGTATTTGCTACTTAATCATTATATCATCACTAATATTATACTCACTATGTCTTTCATTAATCTTAAAACTGATATTCACTGTGATATGAAGCATCTGTCTCCTATGTCAAACAATATTATATCTAAAGACAGAGAGTGAACATGAGTGTGTAACTTTGAAATATGGGTACATTGCGATCCCTCGGAAGTATTAGTAACAACAAAATTACATGAAAATTGCAGACTCGGTTTGACTGAGTCTGTACATGTATGATAATTAAAAGTGCAACATCCTTAAAGCCCCTTAGCACCGGCTTGAGTGGTACTCAATTTTCAACACTTAAAAGGCTAGAAACATCGAAGAGACGTACAGGGCAACTTTTTACAGCAGCCATACAGCACTTGACACTTGCTTGACACTCTTTTTGTGTAATCCATAGCAAAAATGTTGTCTAACAAGGTTTTTATTTATAACTCTTACTGTTTTATTATGTTCTTGTGTGATTATGACATGTTGCCACATTCATCCATACGTTTAAATTTTAATAAATCTATCTATCTCTATAAATCATGATAAATATTTCAAGTGCTCATCCTTAATTGAACTTAATTGATTATTTTATCAAATTGTATCTCTGCATCTTTAATTCACAAACAATGAAATCAGCAATACTTAAAAGTTAAAGTTCATATTCAAAGAATTGTTTCGCCCGGAAGAGGTATCTAAAAACAGGACTTTTGTAAACTGAAAATTTTCCTCCAAGCAAAACAAGCTACATTTTTATCATAAAATGGCAATTGTCTTAATCTTGCACTTGAATGTGATTAAGTGTAGAATCAAATCACCACAGCGGTATATATCTAATTTTATGAGAACCAGACATCTAAAAAATAAATTCGTATCAGAAGCTACCAGCGGTTTATATGTTTCCATAAAGGAATGTGGAACCGTGTGATCAGGAATCAATAGCCAGTGTTATAATCACAATAACTCAATAACTTTTTACATTATGTTTATTGTCAAACGATATTATCTATCAGTTTATTACTACATGTATATTCGTTTTATTTAGTAAAGGTCACGTTACTGTATTCAATTGATTGCTTAAATATTACGTTACGAACTGTATGCATTTGATTTATAAACTGCTAGGTTTTTTACTGTATTCATTTGCTTTATGCCTTTAATAATTCAAATGAATACAGTTATTAACAACGTCTTTAATAAATCAAATGAATACATTTACATGTAGTAACTTAGCCTTTAATAAAAGCATATATTGCACTTTATTAGCAAATGAGGCTTAACATCAACATTAGCGAGATAATGTCGCACAGGGTACTAGTAGGAACACTCAATGTACAAATGGAGAGAGCGTGTCGAACAACGTACGTTCAGTTTCTATTTTCTCAAATAGGGTCTGAATGCCTTGAAAAAAAAAACGTTTTTCATCAACTCTTGACGAAACAACAACTAAACAAATACATTGGCAAAACTAAGACTATTCTGCAATTATTAGCAACAAAGTAGCCAAATAAACAAACTGTGATTATACAAAGTAATATTATCCAACTGATTTAATTATTGTAGTCATAATCATATCGTACATTAGTCTGGTAATATTTCTTTTGTGAAAATAGAAGATAATTGCAAGATTATAAAATGTTCAACGGTTGTTTTCATATATGTCCATTTACATTACGAGAAAATACTAAAATAGTTATAATTTCTTTAATTTAAAGATCATATCACATCGGTGATATTGCAAACAATTTATCAAATATACAACAATACAAGAGTGTGTATCAGAAAATATATACAATAAAACTACAAGTAGTATTATATTAGTAATTCTTATTTGGACTGTTTTAGCAGTGATCATAGACAAAATAAGGTATATGCAAATGAAACCATCAATGAAACTGCTCTATATCTATTTTGGGTTTGTAGCTATTTATTTGGTATTTAGCATCACTCAACTTTAAAATGATTCCTTGCTGACAGGATGACAGAGCTGGGTTCTTTATAAAATACCGGAAAAAAAGTTTTTGAGTCACTTGCTAATAGAACATTGCTTATTCATTTAAAATATTTTCTCTGAATATTGTATTGTTCTTAACTTTCTTTCAAATAAAAACAACGTGATCAAGTATGTTTAAAACCATACCCCAATATTTATCAATTTAATAATTTAAATGCAATGCAGAATCAAAATTTGTAATATGTCTTTTCATCGGGTTTGACCTACATTTTACACATAAAGCCCTATTGAATTCTGATATCGATCATATAGCATTTTGTTATTGTATCTGATTTAACGGTGACAAACACGTCATAGATATTCATCAACTATATTATTCTTGACACGATTTTCTCATTGTTATTCTATTTTTACCAATAAGCTTTGAAACACAAACTAGTTATAACATCCTTTCTTATATCTTGTCATAAATATTCACTTTCTCTTGACTTGTTTATTTGAGCGGGTACATACATATTTTTAAAAAAATATCTTATTGCATTAGAACCTGATATATTATATATACCTGAGTATTATTGTCTTTATGCATTGATAGTTAAAGTGTACATTAGAAAGAAACCATTCACTGTATGTTAATATAGTTCTATCACATTATATAAATTTGTAAATGCAAGACATGCCAGCACTCAAAATTTTCCCCAGGATAATAATTGAATAACAGTATAAATGGCATTTTATACATTAATTTACAACACGCTGTTAATATTACTCCTCACCAATTGTGAGAACGTATGTTGCAAATAATTTGAAAGAATAATGTCAACCGTGCCGTTATATTAAAAAAGCTGGTCTAAATATGTTATGTCAACTTGTGAAGAGTTGTTGTTTTGAATTTGTAAATTTGAAATTATAAATTTTTTACTCGTTATATGCGGTTATGAGAAAATATCACACGTTACAACAGATGAGATATTTATATAATATAGTTGACTTATATCGATCTCAAGGTCGTATTGTAAAGAATGAATGCCAAGGCAGTTTACAATTTTCTGCATGCAAAACCTTTATACACAAGTTACCCAAGGAAATGCTATTGAACACGTATACGCGAGTAATTAACGTGGGAAGTAGGTATAATTTGTTCATTAACATGTAAAAGAGTATTTGAAAAAGTCCTCGACGTCAAAACGTCTCAAAACAGCAAGTAACAAATGCATTTCTAGCTTAACTAGTGTGGCTTAATCCATCTTGCAATCATCAGCAACAAAGGAGCAAAGTGAACAAGTTTTGGTAATACCAAAGTAATGTTATCAAACTGACGTAATTGTTGCTATGGTAATGTCATTTTTAACCCTAAACCACATTGGACCACAAGTGATATGCCTTTGTCACCAGAAATGAGACCAGTCAGTCTGCATAACCGAATTGGCTTACAAACTTCAAATTTTTATTTTGATCTTCTCAAAATGGATTTTGGACCGTTCGAAAACTGACAACTGCACCAGTTCATTTATTTAATTCAGGAGGTCAAGGGTTAAGTAATAGAAAGAGCATCGAAGCACGAGGCTTTCTGATTTGTACACCATAAATGGATAAGATAGCCAAGTGCTTTTGGTGTTCTTTCTCTTTTGTATCATAGACAAAAAATTAAAACACTTTTCCTATCGTCACAACATGTAAACCCCAGAAATATGTAACTTATGCATATGGATATGACTTTTAATCGCTCTCATTCTCGCTATCGTCAAAACATGCAAATCTCAGAAAAAGTGTAGCCAATCAACAAGCATGCTCTACTTTTATCACCGACAGACAACAGACAAGTGTCTAATACCTACACTTCAGTTAACACACTGTGTATTTATCGGTATACGATTTAATTTGAACATATTTTCAATTAGTGGCGGCGTGGTCGAGTGGCTGATGCGTTGCACTAGTCATCTAAAGATTGCTTGCCGTGTGGGTCCAGACGCCGCTAGGGGCAAGCCGTTGTTTCATTGAGCAAAAAACTTTACATTCATCGCTAAGAACTGGTTGGTTCAGGCACAGATTCGAGAGTGTTTAGCTTCCAACACAATCCAACTAAAATAAATTCGTATTAACTAATGAAAAGGTGTCGACACAATGTTACAATGAGAATTTGTTAGAATGTATCACATCATTCGGTGTGATAAAACAAAGTACCCTACTCCATGTGAAATACCCAATACAGTATGGTTTGTCTAAAGAAAGCATTAAAAATGCTTTTGTAAATTACACGTATTTTCACCTTATTTATCGTTATTTAATACACTCCTATTATTCTGTGACGATCAAAATGACTCGACATCAGTTTCAATTGTGTGTAAAAAAGACTTCAAAACAATTCCTGTAACATATTATGCTTATAAAGTGCAGAACATTACTTCCCTTGCTGAAGATAATTTAAATATAATTTTAGCGTCATCAATTGTTTTGCTGCGACATAAATGTTTTCATAACTTGTCTGAGGTATGTGTCCTTCTACATAAGTATCATTGGTCGATTTCGTTATACCATTCTATGTGGTCACTATGTATTGCAGATAACAACTCGTCGTCGAGAGGACGTTTTCAGTCGTTAGATGGTATTTGATGATTTCAATATCGTGACATTTATTTTTGAGGAAAATGAATGAGATCAAACAGGAGGAATAAGTAGGCGTATTTAGGTGTATTTTTTAATATTAAACTTGTGTGATTTTTAATATAAAATGACATGCACTTGGAGATGACGTGCGCACGCACGCACGCATACACACACATGAATGATATTAACTTTTATTTTTAACTGACATTAATCTTGTTGTCAGAAACATAAGAAAAATATGGTAATGTAAGAACCGGCAACAACAGCAAATAATATGGTGATCCTATTACTGTTTGGTTATGAACTTATTTATTAACTTTATCACATATAATTAACTTTTATCACATTTGGTTCAGATGACTGACGCCTGAAACGTTTTGGTTCTTGGTGTGAGGATTGAAATGTTAAAACATACTTGAAATTCGAATTCCTTATGCCTGGAGCAGCGTGTGCAAGTATTTAAAATTTGAACCACAAAGAATAGATACTTTCTACTAAATTTTAGTTTCATAACAGGTCAACAAACACTGTTATAATGTTCGTCACGTGTGTTGGTAAGTGTATGAGTTTACAACAGGTTCATAACATCTTATATGAAGAACCTGGCAGAGGAATTTTCAAAGTAGTCATAGTATAATGTTTACAGTACATATTAAGAAAATTATTATCAATGTCTATTATGAATGAACCTATCCATTTAATACATGAATGGTAATTTTTCCAAGACTATTGAATGTTCGAATGCAGCTTTAAGTAGTCAATTTTTGTTAATCAATTTTTGTTTTATTTTTTCACATATATTGTATCAAATACAATGTAGTATAAATGACCGAAGTACGTCTTTTGGGATCTTATTACTTCTATACTTTGAAGAGTTTTTCTCACGGTTGGTGCTTATGTTTCAATTGTTTACACTGACGTTGAAAATGTCGTGTTTCTCAAACTGTGAAATAAAATGTTATACCAGGATAATTGTTTTTGTCGTTCTTGTAGATTCAATACATGGCATTTTATACATTAATTTACAACACGTTATTTATATTACTCCTCACCAATTGTGATAACATATTTTGCCAATTATTTAAAGAATAATCGTCAATCGTGTCATTTTATTAAAAAGCTGGTCATAATATGTTATGTCAACTTGTGAAGAGTTGTTGTTATAGAATTCGAAATCATATATTTTTTACTCGTTATATGATGTAATGACAAAATATCACACGTTACAACAGATTAGATAGTTATATAATATAGAATCGGCCACGCAGCAAATGATAAGGTGATCTTATAACTCTTTGGTTATAAACTTATTCATTAACTTTATCACCTATAATTAACTTATCACATTTGGTTCAGATGGCTGACGACTGAAACGTTTTGGTTCTTGGTGTGAGGGTTGAAATGTTAAAACATACTTGAAATTCGAATTATTTATGCCTGTAGCAGTGTTGTGCAAGTATTTTAAATATGAACCACAAAGCATAGATACGTTCTGCTAAGTTTTATTGAGTACCGCTCAAGCCGGTGCTAGGGGGCGTGAGGGATGTTGCACTTATTCATTATCCCTCATGTACAGACTCAATCAAACCGAGTCTGCAATTCTTATGTAATTTTGTTGTGATTAATGCTTCCGAGGGATCACTTTGTTTCCAGATTTTTATACTTCACAACAGCAGGTGTCAAGTGCTGTGTGGCAGCTGTAAAAAGTTGCCCCGTACTTCACTTCAGTGTTGTTATATTTTTCTGGTCCTTCGGGATCATTGATGCCAGCACTATTAAGTGTTGAGAATTGAGTACCGCTCAAGCCGGTGCTAGGGGGCGTGAGGGATGTTGCACTTATTCATTATCCCTCATGTACAGACTCAATCAAACCGAGTCTGCAATTCTTATGTAATTTTGTTGTGATTAATGCTTCCGAGGGATCACTTTGTTTCCAGATTTTTATACTTCACAACAGCAGGTGTCAAGTGCTGTGTGGCAGCTGTAAAAAGTTGCCCCGTACTTCACTTCAGTGTTGTTATATTTTTCTGGTCCTTCGGGATCATTGATGCCAGCACTATTAAGTGTTGAGAATTGAGTACCGCTCAAGCCGGTGCTAGGGGGCGTGAGGGATGTTGCACTTATTCATTATCCCTCATGTACAGACTCAATCAAACCGAGTCTGCAATTCTTATGTAATTTTGTTGTGATTAATGCTTCCGAGGAATCACTTTGTTTCCAGATTTTTAGTTTCATAACAGGTCAACAAACACTGTTATAGTGTTCGTCACGTGTGTTGCTAAGTGTATGAGTTTACAACAGGTTCATAGAAGCTGGCAGAGGAATTTTAAAAGTAGCCATGGTATTATTTTTCAGCACATCTCTATCATGAATAAACTTATCCATTAAATAAATGAATTGTAATTTTGCAAAGACTGTTAGACGTTCGAATGCAACTTAAAGTAGTCAATACTTGATAATCAATTTTTGTTTTATTTTTTTTTCACAGATAGTGTACTAAATAGTATAAAGTACGAAGTCCGAAGTACGTCTTTTCGGATCTTATTACTTTTGTTAATGAATAGTTTTCCTCAGGATTGGTGCTTATGTTTCAATTTTTTAACATTATTGTTTTTTGTTTTGTTTTTTTGTTGTTCACCAAAAAATCTAAACATTTACTGCATTTTTAGATTTAAAGTTTGAATTTATTTGCAAAAATGACTTTTACACACATTTGGTCGCACAAGAAACGGAAATAAAGAGCTCCAATTTACCTATTCTTGTGTAGTCAAGCACATGTATAACGGTCTATATATATCAAACGCTGAATTCATCACTAACCTTTTATTGTACCACAACTATAATTAGCATACCATTGTCTAAAGTATATAATTCAACAGTATCAATAAATATCGCGATCTATGTTGTTCAATTGCGTTCAATATAATAACATGCCTGACAATCTGTTAAATGTGTTATACGTCATCAAATATTGTGCGATCTGCATTTATGCAATTATGCATTATGCCTTATTTGATGAGATCGATAGAAAGAATTTTACATGTGTTAAGAAATTAATCTTAACAATTCACGAATAACAAACATAACATTAAAAATTTTGTTAATTATCCATTAAACACTGACGAAACTGTTTTATGGTATTTTGTTAACGCCTGTAGCAACTTTAAAATGTTATTACTTTCCCCCTTCTTTTAGACACTATTGACAATTCTACGCATGCTTGCAAAGAAAATAAATGAAGTGGGCGATGTTTGCAAGAAGCGATCTGGCAAGTGCTCTTGGCAAGGAAAATAATTATGGCTGACATTAATGTATCATTTCGCTTTGAGGCCAAGAGAGTACGTACAAAACCTTATATTGTATTTGGCATTGTCACAGCATTGTATTTGGCATTGTCACATCATGATGCCAGCTTTAAAGGGTATCTGTTTAACCAAATTATCATATTTTATCTTTCAAATTCATTTAAAGTATCTAAATAACCAAAAGTAGTATCATTAGAATTTCATTTCTTTTCATTGTTGCTTTACGCGAAACCTACTCAAAATTACAGTCAACTATCGTTATCTCGACATCGCTTTTCTCGACATTTCGTTATATCGATGAAATTATGAAGGTCCCGATTTTCTTCCTTCTTTATCTTTATTGGAAATATGTGTTTATCTCGATATTTTTGTTTCGATATTTTCAGTATCTCGATGTAAAATTACAGCCCCAACAGTTATTTTCACACTATTATCCTTAGTTTATCTCGACTTATAGGTTTTTTTATAGAAACGCTATCGTTGCAATATTGTTTCACAACATCACCACCAAATCAATCTCGAGAAAGACCCGATAAATATAATTCACTATATCGGTGTAAACCTCACTATGTGTGTTTATCACAGACACCCGTATTACCGCTGGTAAACATCCGCTAATGTTACTTTGTTAAATATCGACATTGAAAACAAGACATGGGGATATCATAGTTTATTTGACATATGGTATGCACATGTCTTTTGTAAAAATCAGTTTCTGCCTTATTTAAACCCTAATATGTTTATCTCGACATTTCGTTATCTCGATATTTTTGGACGGTCCCGATGACTTCGAGATAACTAGAGTCGACTGTATGTTTGAATATAAGAAAATAGTAACAAAAGTGTAGCACCGTTTTTGCTTTTTGCTTGATTTCATTTCTGTAATAAATGCATTGTATTATCCGAATTGTTAAAGACCATGTCTTTGAAATCGTTTTAAATTATGTTTGTATTTAAAAAAAAGAAGAAAGAAAATGTGTAAGTTATAATTTATATAGAGGGAACAGCCTTTTATTGAATTAAATGATAATAATTGTAGCCTTGTGCGGTTGTAAAGACATTATATTCTCTGGAAAACATGCAAATACCAATGTGTGGTATGAGAATGGTGTGGTATGAGAATGTCAACATTACTAAAATGACAGAAAATTGTTTAGATTAATTTAAAACTTTACATTGAACTAGCAAATTTATATAATGTCCATTTTTGAAAGCAAATGTAAGAACTGAGACATATTTGTAGTAACGATTTAATGCTGAATAATATGAAAATAACTTACACCGTCAATTTGTAAAGCCTATTACTATCAGGTGAAATTTGTGTTCATCGCAGATGAAAGTTTGAAATGTCGTTCCTATCTCAGCAGCAACGGAATTCCAAATTTATTACAACTTTGATATTCATAAAAATTAATGTAAAATGAACAACAACAACAATTACCAACAACTGCAACAACAACATCAACATCATCATCAACAACAAAAATACAACACAACAACAGCTACTGACATCAATATGTATGAACATCTTTTAATGATAAAATAACGCAATTATGCGGCTTTTATTGCTTACATTCTTGAATAATAAATGTACGAAAACACTGTCATGTAAGCAGTATTCTTTGACGTCCTAAATGAACATCTTCGTTTTCTTGCGGCTTATAGTGGTGCCCTTTTGAAAAAGTCATTGAATGACCTATATGTATATGAAGGAAAAGCTGTTGATTAAAAAGGTGAAACCTAAGTTTATAATGTCACTTTTCAGTACAGGTGGCGTACAAATGTGACAGGGTAAGTTAGACAAGAAATTCTTCACTTTTTCTCACATTGTATAAGCTCAAATAATCAGGTGTCCATTTCTTTGTCGCACATGTTGGAATTTATATACGTATATATATTTATATCGTATATCCTTTCACAATGCTTTATATTACTCAGCATTCATATACATTTGTCTCATTATGAAACCCCAGAATACATGAACCAATGAACGAGCATCGAAATAAGATGCTTCTATTAGTATCCCTTTCCCTGTCGTCATTATAAGTAAACGCTAGAAAAATATAAACAATCAACGAGCAGAGCATGCTCTACTGTTATTCCCGACAGACTGTGTGGTAACTGTATACGATTTAACTCTGACACATTTTCAATAGAAAAGACTCCAAACTATGAAACAGAGGAAAGGAATCTATTTTTATTGACACACCTATAATAAACCGCTACCAGTAGGAGCTTTTACGCTATGTTTACGTGTACGTAAATCTTATTATGGGTAAGAGCTATTAGACAGGTGTGATATCTATTATTCAGTTATTAAATTACACTCCAGCAACATGGCTAATGTGACAAAAAGCTTAATGGCTATATTACATGTGAAACTAGTCATGTGACGAAAGTTTTATTTGACTAAACTATTATTGCCCCTTTGATGTCAGGTTCCATGGTCGTTATGTCTAAATTTGTATTTCAAGTACGTCAATTATATTTTTTTAAAAACTCCGTGGTCGAGGGGTTAGAGTCGATGACTTCTAATCCAGTTACCTCTCTGGCGTAGGTTCGATCCCCGGGAGATGCTTTGGTAGTTTAGCACGGAGGAAGGTAGTCTAGTACTTGTGTAACTCTCCAGGAACGATAGTTAGGAAACTATCCGCCTATATGACTGAAATACAGTTGGGAAAAGGCGTAAAATTCAACAAACAAACAAACAATCAATGTCGAAAGAATAGAAAAATGATTATTTTTCTTGAAAATACTTATTTATACAACATTCCGTTTCTATGTGTACATATAACAATTTATTATTGTTTCCAGAAACTTTATGCAAAACGTAACATTATCTGTTCTTTTTCCATTAGGGAGTTTATTCTCTGCTGAAAGTACGCTTGGGGTCATGTAATGCTAATGCATTTGATTGTAACCACGTTTTCTAAAGTAAGTTCTAAACAGCAGTCAAAAACAGTGATTTCACAGAATGAGAAGGAAACAAACGTTTGTGTGTACTTGACTGCGCTACATCAGAACGATATTAACCCATAACTACGAGAGGTGCCCAACTTATTTTTGAACACAAGAAATCCAGATGCACGGTTTTATCGTGGCTACTGTGTATTATCGGTTTTGTTACAACCTATGTATACATTTACATGTACTTTAGCTCATTGAGAAAATGGTACGTACTAAAATTAGCGACAAAGTTGAGGGTATAGTTTTAGGGCTTTTGAAGACTAACCGCAGCTACAGAAGTATTCAAAAGGAGCTTAAATCTATGGGTTATAGCATTTCTTTGGGCTCCATCAGGAATATTCGCTACCAAATAGGGTTACAACGCAGTGTCACTTCTCCGAATGTTATAGGGGGACATTTACAAAACGGCCCACGGCGGCTACACCTGACGTCATTAGGAAGGTTGGCCGTTTCATCGCCAAAGTGAACCCGCCTACTCAAAGAGAAATGGCTTCAAGATTAGGTGTGTCGAAGGGAACTATCTATAACATTATCAACAAAATTCTGAACACAAAATCACGAAAGAAGTGCAAAGTTCATCAACTAAAACATGGATCAAATTAAGAAGCGCAGGGCCAGATCTTGGAAGCTTTATCTGAAATTAAAATGAAACCAATGGAAAAACTTTGTCACTTCAGATGAGGCTATGTTTTACTTAGGCGGAAGTTATGGGCGAAGAAAGGTATGTTATATTATAAAAGGGGATAACCTAAGTGAGAAATTGTTTGTTAAACGCGATGCTTTTGCTAGCGGTTTCATGGCATGGGCTGGTTTGTCTTCTAGAGGGAAAACGGAGATTCGGATCATCGATAAAGGTACAAAGGTGAACTCTGAGTACTATATCAACAAAGTGCTCAAGCCATTTTTGGAGAAAGATGTTCCAAGACTTTTTCCTGAGGGGGCAAAAGCAATGACATTCCACCAGGACAGTGCATCTAGCCACACATCTTAAAGGACGCTTTCATTTCTGAAATAGATAAATACAGAATCCCTAAAGAAAGCCCAACACGGCAAAATTGAAAATGTTGCAGGCTCGGTTTGATTGAGCCTGTTCATGGACGGTACTGGAAAGTGCAAGTTACCGTCCACGCCCCCTAGCACCGGCTTAAGCAGAATTCAACATTTAAACATGAAATAGTAAAAATTTTGAACTTCGAAACATCCGAAGATGTGTTCATACGGCGGTTATCATGGAACCTTCAATGTGACACTTCCGTGCCATTCCATGAAAAGCGGCGTATGGTCCCCAAGTAATAAAAAGCGTGTGCCCTAAACGAGAAAACAATGGGCGGAACTAAATAAAATGGAATTTTGAAAGGGGATCAGAGGTTATGAAGCCTGCGTATCACAGATAAGACGTCAAAAGACAAATTTAAAAAGCAGGCAACATATCCTAAGGGTGATTCAACATTATTCAAGTAGGAATATTGGAACCATCCACCTAGAAAATGCCGAAAAGTTGAAACTAAAATACCACAAGCACAACAATAATGTCGTGCTGAACGATCTTCAAGGATCTAAAATATAACATCATTGATTAAATGTACGGGGAGACTTTTTACAACCGCCACACTGCACAAATAACACAGATGTGATCATAAAATAGATAAATACAGAATCCCTAAAGAAAGCCCAACACGGCAAAATTGAAAATGTTGCAGGCTCGGTTTGATTGAGCCTGTTCATGGACGGTAAGACCGTCAAATTAACTTTATTACCCCCGAGGAGTGGATGCCAAAGTCACCTGATGCTGCACCAATGGACTTTAGTATCTGGGGTGTTCTGAAACGTCGGCTGCAGAAGCGGCAAATAAACACGCTTGTCGGTCTCAAAAGGGCACTAAAGGACGAGTGGCACAAATTTGACCAAGACACTATAAATAAGACTTTAAAATCGTGGCCAAAGCGTTGTTTAATGATCTACAACTGTCATGGGTCTCATATTGAACATTTACTACAATAAATGAGTATTTCCAAAGAATTTCTAAAGGGTTTGTTTTGTTCAAAAATAAGTTGGGCACCTCTCGTATAGACAAATATATGTGGCGCACTGTAAATAGTTAAGCTTCATTTATACCAGCTTTTATAAATGCCAGCAACATCCTAACATCTCAAGAAACGACAAATTTTTGAAAGGGGAGACATTGCGTTACAAGCAAGGAATCTGGCTGGAGAAAAAAAATCGAATCATACTCTTTTGGTGATAGCAAACAAATGTTATAATTATTTCGTTTGTGAAAGTATACAGTAATATATCAGTCGAATAACCAGCTACCAGGACAAATAGCCAGCTACAAGGACAAATGCAAGCACACGTAATTTGATAATTAGCTGAGCTGGTGGCATTTCAATTCTAATATTGCTCTTGTTCACAATTATATTTCTTCGTCTGTATCGATATTATTTTTCAAGTATTGAATATAACATTTTACACTAAAAATATCGGAACATAATAAAGCTACATTGTATTTCAATTTCTATTTCATTATGTCTGTAATAATCCGTAATTTATAATTAGACAAAACACATCTCTTTTTACGTCAAAGTAAAAACCTATTTGCCACAATTCTTAAAATAACCATCATCTTAAAACAAATCGCATTTGATCAAGTGATGCAGGAAATTGACATTAATATATAAATATATGTCAGGATATCTTCGCACGGACAATAACACCATATTTATATTATTCCATAGCAACAACTGATGTAAAGTCAGAGTATAAATCAAAAGAACTTTAACATAATAACAGGATAGACCGACATTTAAAGAGCCTCATTCTGTTTTAATGACCGCTTATAGTATTATTGATTATTAGAGAGAAACAGGGGAACATGTTCTGATATATGGTTAATTATCACTGTCATTTACACCACTTCTTGTACAAACTATTAGATTATCGATATTATATACCATTTAATTCTTGTTCATAACAAATAATTTGATTTTCAATATCAGTCATTTTGCGTAGGAAATTCCTGACATAAGTTTTTGTCATAACATTTATGATACTATCGTCAATTGGTTTTATTATGGAAGTCTTTGGCGAGGTTAACGACAATTTGTTTCCCTTCATTGCTTTCAAAATATCAGTTTTTCGGGAAAACTTTAAATTTTCCCCTAAAGTTATATTTACGTATTCAAGTGACCATGAATTATTTTTGAAATATTTCCATTAGCAAACAAAATGGATCATCAAGTAAGACATGTGCGACTTATTCTAGATGGTAGACCTTTTTAAAGTAGCCTACAGTTATAGAGATAATTATGACTATTAAACACGTATATTATGACTTTTTATTTAACACATTATAGAATATAATTAATTTAATCTTAGCGTTTGAATCATTAAACTCATTATCGGATACAATCAATTAAACCTCGTTTCCATATCCAAAGTCAAAATGATCCATACCAAATGCAATTCGTACCCCATATAGCCTCGTGTTAATTTTCAGAGTCTAACATATCTATTTCAATTCATATCCCATTTAGCCTAGATTCTATTTTCAGATTAAAAGAATTGATATCAATTCTTTACTGTACAGTAAGTAATTAGTTCTTTCAAAATGTTAACACGTGAAATACAGAGGTCATTATACATTGTGAGAACAATACTGATTCTATTTGAAGCGTGCACAACTACTTAATAATATCAGACTAGGCTAGCTCCTCGTACAATATAGGCTTGACAGATGTGTGCTTATTCAATAGAATTCAGTATTGTACTCAACAATGTATAATAACCTCATAATATCGCCTGATGAAACACTTGTGAAGTATGACTTAACATCTAAAGCAACGGTGTTGATATAGTTGAAGCTTCTTTCTAAAATTGTAAAAAAACCCACCTTATTGTTATTTAATTAGAACCGGAAATTATGTACTTTTGTGTATCATAATGGCCATACCACATGGTATATAAGGCTACTTTTAAGATATCATTTCAGTATTTCGTCTCTTTAAAGGGCTTAATATAATGATGCTAAAATTCGTTGCCCAACCAATTTACTTTTTGTTATAAACTTATCAGTTTTATATAATTTTACATGTATGTGCTGCAGTAAATTGTGTTTAAACTGAACTAGTATTTTGTATCTCTTCGGAAGAGAACACTTCTGCATGTATATTTCATTTCTTCATTAATGTGCATGGCAAAAAAGCGGATGCTTAGATGATAACTACGATTCTTTTGTCAAATGTACAATATAGCCTTACATTCTGTCAAAATTGCATAAGTTGTTTCTGTTTTTGGCTAGGAAACAACGTTCACTTTGCCGAATGTAACGGAATAATGTGCGCTGTATGTTAAAGAAAAAACATTCACTAAACTTGTTTTTCTTTTTTTGCTCAGTTTTCAGTAGCACGAATCGTTTACAGATTAATCAACTCTAAAAAGTGTTAATAAGTGATATTCGATCTATTTGTTTTTTGCGAAAAGGTGTTACAAAAGCGAATATATTATTTTAAGCTCATATTATAACACGTTCAACAACACATGATAAAACAAATTACCTTACTCCATCTGAAATACATAATTCTGTATGGTTTGTCTAAAGAAAGTGTTAAAATAATTTGGACAGTACATGTATTTTCACCTAATTTATCGTTCTTTAATACACTCTTAATTGCTGTTATTCAATATCTAATTCATATTTGTTAGAGCTTATTATCCATATTGTATGAACTGAAACATTAATGATTCTCTTTTATATTAATACCAACCCTGACAAAATGTTTTATATGTATTACTAGTTGATATATAACGAGATACATATAAATATATAAGTTTAATAAAATTGTCTTCTTCTTCTTAAAATTTTGCAACGATCGAAAAGACTCAACATGAGTTACAATAGAGTGTAACAATTCCTGTAATATATTATGCTCATTATGTACGTACACAACAATACTTGCTGCAGATAATTTAAATATAATGTTAGCGCCATCAACTGCTTTGCTGCGACATAAATGTTTTCATAAATTATCCGAGGTATGTGTCCTTCTTCATAAGTATCATTGGTCGATTTCGTTATGCCATTCTATGTGGTCACTATGTATTGCAGATATCAAATCGTCGTCGAGAAGGCGCTTTCAATCGTTAGATGGTTTTTGATTATTTCAACCATCATTTTGAAAAGGTTCATTGTAATTCTTATAAACGTTATCAATATCCTGTTATGGGTAAACATTTTCTTAGAAGTAAATAAAAAGTGACAAGAATAACATGAAATTGAAACTATGCACGGGAAATGTATTATTATACTTATATAGTACATCAATTAGACATAATATCGTGTCATTCATTTATGGAAAAAAATGAATGAGATCAAACAGAAGGAATAAATAGATGTATTTTCAATATTAAACCTGTTGTGTGTGTTTTTATTAATATAAAATGACATGCACTTAGAACTGACGTGCGCACGCATGCATGCACACATACAAGCGCATGCGCGCAGACGAATGAATGATATTAACATTTACTTTTTACTGGCATTAATCTTGCGGTCAAAACATAAAAATATGGTAATGTAAGAATCGGCAACAGCAGCAAATGATAAGGTGATCTTATTATTGTTTGGTTATAAACTTATTCATTAACTTTATCACCTATAATTAACTTTTATCACATTTGGTTCAGATGGCTGACGACTGAAACGTTTTGGTTCTTAGTGTGAGGGTTGAAATGTTAAAACATACTTGAATTTCGATTTATTTATGCCTGTAGCAGTGTTGTGCAAGTATGTCAAATATGAACCACAAAGCATAGATACGCTCTTTCATAACAGGTCAACAAACACTGTTATAATGTTCATCACGTGTGTCGGTAAGTGTATGAGTTTACAACAGGTTCATAACTTCTTATATGAAGAACCTGGCAGGGGCATTTTAAAAGTAGTCATAGTATAATTTTTCAGCACATATTCAGAAAATAATTGTACATCTCTATCATGAATGAACCAATCCATTAAATAAATGAATGGTAATTTTGAAAAGACTGTTAAACGTTCGAATGCAGCTTTAAGTAGTCAAATATTTGTTAATCTATTTCTGTTTTAATTTTTTCACATATATTGTATTTAATAGTATAAATGACTGAAGTACGTCTTTTGGGATCTTATTACTTCTATATAATGAAAAGTTTTCCTCATGATTGGTGCTTATGTTTCCATTGTTTAACATTATTGTTATTGCAAAAACTAAACATTTACTACATGTGTAGATTTATAGTTTGAAGGTATTTGCAAACATTGACTTATACACACAGCTGGTCATACGAGAAACAAACATATAGAACTCTCATTTACATGTTCTCGTGTAGTCAAGCGCATGTATAATTGACTACATTTTACAGTATTTATCAAACCCTTAATTCATTTTCGGTCATTTTTGTATCAAAACTGACATTGGAGTATCATTGTCTAATAGTATATGCGTCAATAGTAAAATGAAATATTGATAGCAATATTGTACAATTGGGTTCAATATAGTAACATGTCTGACAACCATTAAATGCGTATTTCGTCCTCAAATCTTTTGCGATCATCAACTATAATATCAGCAATTAAGCCTTATGCCTTATTTGATAAGATCGATTGAAAGAAATTTACTCGTATTAAGAAATTAATCTTAACATTTCATGAATAACATAACAATTGTTAATTATCCATTAAACACTGACAACACTGTTTTATTGTATTTTGTTAACGTCTGCAGCAACAATAAAATGTTATCACTTTCCCCAATTTTGTAAAAACTATTGTCAATGCTACGCATGCTTGTGAAGAAAATAAATGAAGTGGGCAATGTTTGCAAGAAGCGATCTGGCAAGTGCTCTTGGCAAGGAAAATAATTATCGCTGACATTTAAGTAACATTTCGCTTTGAGTACCAACAAAACCTTATATTGTATTTGGCTTTGTCACAGCATGATACCAGCTTTAAAGGGTATCTGTTAAACCAAATTATAATATTTTATCTTTCAAACGAAGTTGTTTGAATAATTTAAAGTACCTTGATAACCAAAAATCGTATTATTAGAATTTCATATATGTTCATAGTTGTTTTATGCGGAAGAGAGGCAGAAGTGTAGCTTAGGTTTTGCTTTTTGCTTAATTTAATTTCGTAATAAATACATTTTATTTTATGCTTTTCAGTGGATTACTGATTTATCCGTGAAAATTATATTTGATAATTTCATAGTGAAAATTATCAAAATATAATTTCACACTTTTCAATAACGAAACTACTTTTTTAAGATTGTCCCCATGTGGTACCACAATTTTATTTTTGCTGACAATTCTGACAATGTCACACAAACAAACACATATCCTCTATGTATTTTCCGAATAGTTAAAGACCATGTCCTTGAAATCGTTTTAAATTATGTTTGTATTTAAAAAAAAGAAAAAGGAGGGGGTTATAATTTATATAGAGGGAACATCCCTTTACTTTTAAATAATAATAATTGTAGCATTGTGCGGTTGTAAAGACATTATATTCTCGGAAAACATGCAAATACCAATGTGTGGTATGAGCACGTAAACATTACTAAAATGACCGTCAATTTATAATGTCTATTACTATCAGATGAAAATTGTGTTTACCGCAGATAAAAGTTTAAAATGTCGTTTCTATCTTAACAGCAAAAGAATTCCAAATGCTATTCACATATTATTACAACTTTGACATTCATTAAAATAAATGTAAAATGAACAACAACGGCAACACCATCAACAACAACAAAAATACTACACATCAACAGCTACTGACATCAATATGTATAAACTTCTTTTAATGATAATTTAACACAATCGTGCGGCTTTTATCGCTTACATTCTTGAATGATAAATGTACGAAAACACTGTCATGTAAGAAGTATTCTTTAACGTTCTAAATGAACATCTTCACTTTCTGGCGACTTAGAGTTGTGACCTTTTGAAAAAGTCATGGACCTATATGTATATAAAGGAAAAGCTGTTGATTAAAAAAGGTGAAACATAAGTTTATTCTGTCACTTTTCAATACAGGTGGCGTACAAATGTGACCGGGTAAGTAAGACAAAAAATCATCACTTTTTCTCACATTGTATAAGCTCAAATGAACAAATGTTAAATAATATGGTAACCTTTTTTTGTCGCACTCGTTGAAATTGATATGACCTTTCACAAAGCCTTATATTACTCAGCACGCATAATCATTTGTCACATTTTCACGAAAATGATAACACTTCTCATATTTATCCCTTATTAACCTAATTGTTTGTACAGAAAATTAATAAATGCAAAGAACTTTATGTAACTGTACTTTGCTGACAAATGCGCACAGTTTTATTTCCAATTGAATGTACCGATTAGGCGAAAATGACGTCACGACGATATAATATAACATGTACGTAACATGTAGTAGAAAGACGATTGAATAACGAAGCTATCTATTTTGTACGAGGGCGTAGCCCCTGTGTATAAATGAACCAATAAACGAGCATCTGAATATGACTCTTCTGTTATTTCCCTGTCGTTATAATAAGTAAACGTCAGAAAAAATGTAGTCAACCAACGAGCATGCTCTATTGTTATTCCCGCTAGACTGTGTGGTAACTGTATACGATTTAACTCTGACACATTTTCAATAGAAAAGTCTCCAAACTATGATACAGAGGAAAGGAATCTTTTTTTATTGACACACCTATAGTATAACGCTACCAGTAAGGCGCTTTTACGTTATGTTTACATGTACGTAAATCTCATTATGTTTAAAAGTTATAAGACAAGTGTGATATCTTTCTGTTCAATTATTTCATTACACACCAGCGACGTGGCTAATGTGACAGAAAAGCTTAATGGCTAAACTACATGTGAAACTAGTCATGTGATGAAAATATAAAGTTTTATTTGACTTAACTTTTATTTCCCCTTTCACGTCAAGTACCACGGACGTCACATCTTAATTTGAATTTCAAGTACGAAGGCTTTGAAAATGATTATTTTCCTTGAAATTTTCCATACCACATTCCGTCTTTAGGTGCACATTATTACAATTAATTGTTGTTGTCTGGAAATTTTATCAAAACGTAACGGTATCTGCTCTATTTCCCTGTGGGATGTTTTTATCCTCTGCTGAAAGTACGCTTTGAGTCAACTAATGCTAATGCTTTTGATTGTAACCACGTTTTCTAATATTAGTTCTAAACAACAGTCAAAACCAGATCATGCTTGGTATCTTTTTTTTTTTAAAAAGTTTAAAATTAATCTGCCATTTTTGTGAGAAATTTACTCCAGTCTATGATATACATGTTTGATTGCAAAAGAATTGCCATTTCAGTTGTGCCATTCTATGAGCCTGGACATTATGGAACACTCTTTCTCAGCGTTTGAGAGATGCCAAAGTATTTTATCTTTTAAATACAGTATAAGAAAACAGTTTTACAGTCAAATACAACGTAAATATGAACTACGTGTATAAAACATGCTTATGAATGATTAGACACAAAAAGTACATTATTGTCTAATGTCTGGCAAAATTACTGAATTGTAACATTTAAACGTTTAGAAATTGATAGTTTTTTATCTTCTTTTTATACTTGAAAAGTATATGGAACTTAATTATGCTATATTATACTGTATATGTCTTTCATGATTTGACTGTGATATGATGTATCTGTCACCTATGTCTAACATCTAAAGAACAACAGGGAAAATAAGAGTTAAATTTTAAAACACAAAATATAGAAGTAAATTTATGGTCAATATTCAAAGAATTGTTTCCAGCGGGGGAGGACTGTTGAAAAAGCAAACTTTCTAAGCAAAACACGCTACAATGACAATTGTATCTTAATCTTGCACTTGAATGTGATTGAGAGTAGAATCAACTCACCACAGCGGTATATATCTAATTTTATTAGAACCAGGCATCTAAAAATAAATTCCAATCAGGAGCTACCAGCGTTTTATATGTTTCCATAAAGGAATGTGGAACCTATAATCGGAATCAATAGCCAGTGTTATTATCCCAATAATTCAATTACTAATTACAGTATATCCATGGTCAAACTATATTATTTATCAGTTGTTTACTGTATTCTTTTGTTTATTAAAGGCTATGTTACTTACTGTATTCATTTGATTTCTTAACGGCTATGTTACGTACTGTATTCATTTGTTTTATTATAAAACCTTTAATTAAGCAAATGAATACAGTAAGTAACTTATCCGTTAAATAAAGCATATATTGCATTTTATTGACATATGAGGTAAAATCAGCAATAGTGAGAGAGTTCTTGACTATAATGTCGAATAGGGTACTAGTAGGGACACTAAATGTACACATGGAGCCATGTTGCTGGTGATGCTAACGATACTTATTTTGTTTCCATAACATTTCTATTTATTATGCGCATAGCGCATACAAAAGATGCTTCTTCCAAAGTAAACACTAACTTTACCCAGCTTACCAGTATTTTGACAGTCACTCGACAAAACTGTGAACATCAAACACTTTATGTCTTATATGATACCATTTACCTCCTTGTTATTATAATTCGTTACTGTGATTTACACACATTAAAGCAATCAACGTACACAGAAATATCGTTATTGCAAAATGTAAAATGAAAGCTATTTCAGTCTGTTTGTAATAATAAAATCACAGTTATACAATTTCATTGATGTGAGAGCATATCGTATAACGTAGGTTTAGTTATTAATTTCCTCAAAAAGGTTTTGAATTTAAAGCATTGAAAAAGTACGTTTTACCTCAACTCTTGACAAAACAACAATTAAAAATACACAAAACTAAGACTGACTACCCTGCAATTATAAGCGACAAAGTAGCCAAATAAACAAACTTGAATGATACAAAAGTAATATTATCCAACCGATTTTATTGTAGTCATAACAATATCGCGTCATATTAAAATAGGTAAATTCTATCGCATATACTTTTTCCTTTCATAATGGAATCTGGTTATGTTACCTTGGTGAAAAACATAATTGCAAGATTATTAATATAATGACACTGCTAGTTTTTGTAGTTACTTATCACCCAACTTTAAAATAATACAATGACGACAAAAACAGGATTTCAGTGGTGCATTCTGTATAAAATACCGGAAAATAGGGTTTTGAGTCACTTGCTAATAGAACATTGCTCATCTATTCAAAAAATTTTCTCTGAATATTGTATTGTTTCTTAATTTTCTTTTAAATTAAAACAAATCAAGTATGTATATAACCATACCCCAATATTTACCAAGTAAGTAATTTAAATGAAATATAGAAATCAAAATTTGTAATCTGTCTTTTCATCGGTTTTGACCTACAATTCACACATTAAGCCACATTGAATTCCGATATCGATCATAAAGCATTTTGTTTTTGCATCTGATTTAACGGTGACAAACTCGTCATATACAGTCATCAACTATATTATTCTTGACACGATTTTCTCATTGTTATTCTATCTTTGAAACACAAAATAGTTATATCATCCTTTCTTATATCTTGCCACAATTTTTCAGTTTCTCTTGACTTGTTTATTTGAGCGGGTACATGCATATTTTTTTAACATTAAGTCAATATCTTATTGCATTTGAACCTGATAGAGCATTATTGTCTTTATACATTGATAGTTAAATTGTACATTAAAAAGAAATCATTGACTGTATGTTAATATATTTCTATCACATTATATAAATTTGTAAATGCAAGACATGCCATTTCTTTTTTGGTTTTGTAGCTACTTATTTGGTATTTAGCATCACTCAACTTTAAAATGATTCCATGCTGACAGGATGGCAGAGCTGGGTTCTGTATAAAATACCGGAAAATAGGTTTTTGAGTCACTTGCTAATAGAACATTGCTCATCTATTCAAAATATTTTCTCTGAAAACTGTGTGTTTCTCAATTTTCTTTCAAATTAAAAACAAATTGATCATGTATTATAAAACTAAACCCCGATATTTATCAATTTAATAATTTAAATGCAAAACAGAATCAAAATTTGTAGTCTGTCCCTTTATCGGTTTGACCTACACATTAAGCCACATTGAATTCCGATATCGATCATAAAGCATTTTGTTATTGTATCTGACTTAACGGTGACAAGCAGGTCATAGATAGTCGTCAACTATATTAATTTTGACACGATTTTTCTCATTGTTATTCTACTTTTACCAATAAGCTTTGAAACACAAACAGTTATAATTTTTACCATAAAGCTTTAAAACACGATAACCTCAAAATAGTTAGAACATCCTTTCTCATATCTTGCCACAACTATTTACTTTCTCTTGACTTGTTTATATGAGCTAGTAAACGCATATTTTTTTAACATTTTAACATTAAGTCAGTATCTTAATGCATTAGAACCTGAAAGAACGTTATTTTCATTATACGTTGATAGTTAAAGTGTACATAAGAACATTGACTGTATGTTGATATATTTAAATCACAATTTATAAATTTGTAAATGCAAGGCATGCCACCATCCAAAATTTTCCCCAGGATAATAGTTGAATAACAGTATAAATGGCATTTTATACATTAATTTACAACACGCTATTAATATTACTCCTCACCAATTGTGATAACGTATTTTGCCAATAATTTGAAGAATAATGTTAATCGTGTCATTTTATTAAAAAAGCTGGTCTTAATATGTTTTATTACCCCTCACTTTTTTCGTAATGTTAATTTCCCATAGGCCTCTGGGAGTTATTCTTACTGTTAATGCAAGTGTACCACGTGACTACGAATTTTGTTTTTAACAGTATAAAATCTGGTCACGTGGTTTATTTTCCAAATAAAATGAAATAAAATGGCCGCCATTTTTTTCTCGATTCATTCTTATTTTCGACGATAGGGTATCGCCGAAGTAACTATTACTCTGATAAAATTTAGTTCTTTGCACCCTAGCGTCCCTTTCGCGTATTAAATATCTTTTTGTTGAATAGTCAACAGGAAACATCCGTTTTCAACGGAAGTAATTGTAATGTAAATAATTTTGTGTCAAACTGGAACATGCAGACAATTAAAGCATGCAACAAAGGATAATTTAACAATTTTAACCAGTGAAACGTTACGGATAGAGTTGGTGGACAGACATCTGTAGGATATCATCGTTATTTTCTAAATGCACTTTGTCAAAAACCATGCGAAGAATATTCTGGATGCAGAAGGATCAGATTTCACAGATCATAACCTTATAAATGGGTTAGTGTTTTGTTTTCTGAATGAAACACAGCTTATTTTATGTTTATGACTGGTAGATATCATCACTTGCCTAAAGAATAAAAGTAAACAGCTTCTCAAGTAGGCCTACAGTGCACTTAAAACTTGCAAGGTAAGGACAGTTTAGTTACTGCTTCTCTTGGCTTATTTTTGTTACAGTTAGATTTAGTTGACAAATTTAGATCATCACAGTTTTTGTTCGGGGTAATAAAATAAATAACACATGGGTTTTTTGGGTAACAGTAAAAATATCATCCCTCGTATAAATACTGTTACCCTCGGCTACGCCTCGGGTAACAGTATTTTCCTCGGGATGATATTTTTACTGTTACCCACAAACCTATGTGTTATTTATATAATGTTAACTTGTGAAGAGTTGTTGTTATAGAATTCGAAATCATATATTTTTTACTCGTTATATGCTGTAATGACAAAATTTCACATGTAACAAAATGATTAGATAGCTTTACAATATAGTTAACTTCTATCGGTTCCAAGGTCATATTGTAGAGAATAAATGCGAAGGAAGTTTACAATTTTCTGCATGCTAAACGTTTATATACAAAATACCCAAATAAATGCTATTGAACAAGTATTTGCGATAACTTAACGTGGGAAGTAGGTATAATTTGTTCATAATCATGAAAAAGAGTATTTGATAAAGGTTCTCGACGTCAAACGTCTCAAAACAGTAGCAGATGTATTTATAACGTTACTGGCGTAACTTAATCATCAGCGACTAAGGAGCAAAATGAACAAATTATGCCAATACGAAAGTTATATAATCAAGCTGATGTAATTGATACTATGATTATATCAGTTTTAACAGTAAACCAACTAAGACCACATATGATATGCCTTTGTCACCAGAATAGAGACAAGCCAGTCTGCACAACCGTGTAGGATGGTCACCGACCAGGTTTAGGCTTTTGGTTTACAAACTTCAAATTTTCATTTTGATCTTCCTTAAATTGATATTAGACCAATCCAAAACTGAAAGCTGGCCAAGTCCATTTCCTTAATTCAGGTCAAGGGTTAAGTTATTGAAAGAGCATCGGAACACGAGGCTTTCTGATTTGTACACCATAAATGGATTAGATAGCCAAGTGCTTTTGGTGTTCTTTCTCTTTTGTATCATAGACAAAAAATTAAAACACTTTTCCTATCGTCACAACATGTAAACCCCAGAAATATGTAACTTATGCATATGAATATGGCCTTTAATCGTTATCATTCTCGCAATCGTCAAAACATGCAAATCTCAGGAAAAGTGTAGCCAATCATTAAGCATGCTCTACTTTTATCACCGACAGACTATAGACAAGTGTCTAATACCTGCACTTCAGTTAATGCACTGTGTATTTATCGGTATACGATTTTACTCGAATATATTTTCAATTAGTGGCGGCGTGGTCGTGTGGCTGATGCGTTGCACAAGTCATCTAAAGATTGCTTGCCGTGTGGGTTCAGACCCCGCCAGGGGCAAGCCTTTGTTTCATTGAGCAAGACACTTCACATTCATTGCTTAGAACTGGTTGGTTCAGACACAGATTCGAGAGTGTTTAGCTTCCAACACAATCGAACTAAAATAAATTCGTATAAACTAATGAAAAGGTGTCTAAACAATGTTACAATGAGAATATGTTGGACTTTATCAACACCCAATGTCACAGACAACCTTTTCGTTTCATAATTATTATGACGTTGGTTTAGTATAGCTAGAAGACATTTTTCTAATTGTATATTATTCGGGTGTGATAAAACAAATTACCCTACTCCATGTGAAATACATAATACAGTATGGTTTGTCTAAAGAAAGCATTTAAATGCTTTTGTAAATTACACGTATTGTCTTCTCATTTATCTTTATTTAATACACTCCTATTATTCTGTGACGATCAAAATGACCCGACATCAGTTTTAATTGAGTGTAAAAATACTTTGAAACAATTCCTGTAACATATTATGCTTATAAAGTACAGAATATTACTTACCTTGCTGAAGATGATTTAAATATTATTTTAGCGCCATTAATTGTTTTGCTGCGACATAAATGTTTTCATAACTTGTCTGAGGTATGTGTCCTTCTACAAAAGTATCATTGGTCGATTCGTTGTGCCATTCTATGTGGTCACTATGTATTGCAGATAACAACTCGTCGTTGAGAGGACGTTTTCAGTCGTTAAATGGAATTTGATGATTTCAATATCGTGACATTCATTTTTGAGGAAAATGAATGAGGATCAAACAGGAGGAATAATTAGGTGTATTTTCAATATTAAATTTGTTGTGTGATTTTTAATATAAAATGACATGCACTTGGATATGACGTGCGCGCGCACGCACGCACGTATACACACACATGAATGATATGAACTTTTATTTTTAACTGACATAAATCTTGCTGTCAGAAACATAAGAAAAATATGGTAATGTAAGAATCGGCAAAAACAGCAAAAGATATGGTGATCCTATTACTGTTTGGTTATGAACTTATTTATTAACTTTATCACATATAATTAACTTTTATCACATTTGGTTCAGATGACTGACGCCTGAAACGTTTTTGTTCTTGGTGTGAAGGTTGAAATGTTAAAATTTACTTGAAATTCGAATTCCTTATGCCTGGAGCAGCGTGTGCAAGTATTTAAAATTTGAACCACAAAGAACAGATACTTTCTACTAAGTTTTAGTTTCATTACAGGTCAATAAACACTGTTTTGTATCATAGTTTGGGGACTTTTTTTGTTGAAAATGTGTCAGAGTTAAATCGTATACATATACATGCACAGTGCGTTAACTGGAGTGCAGGTATTAGTTACCCGCACTCGTGAGCATGCCTATTGATTGGCTAATATTTGCTGGAAGAGAAAGAAAAAGCGATAGAAATGTCAAAATGTCATTTTCAGATGCTTGTTCATTGGTTCCTTTTTTTCTGGGTTTTCATATTGTGACAACAGGGAGCGTGATTTTATGTTATACAATGATACAAAAGAGAAAGAACATAAAAACACTCGGCAATCTGATTAATACTCGGGGGCTACGCCCACACGTACAAATCAGATAGCCTCGTGTTTCGATGCTCTTTCTATTACATAACGTTTGTCACGTGTGTTGGTAAGTATTTTAGTTTACAACAGTTTCATAACATCTTTTATAAAGAAGCCGGAAGCGGAGTTTTCAAAGTAGTCATGGTATAATTTTTCAGCACATATTCAGAAAAATATTGTACACCTCTATCATGAATGAAGCTATCCATTCAATAAATGAATGGTAATTTTGCAAAACGTTAAACGCAAAACTGTTAAACGTTCGAATGCAACTTTATATTTTAGATAATCAAGTTTTGTTTAATTTTTCCACATATATTTTATTTTATAGTATAAATGTCCGAAGTACGTCTTTTGGGATCCTATTACTTCTATTTTATGAATAGTTCTCCTCAGTTTTGGTGCTCATGTTTCCGTTGTTTAACATTGACGTTAAAAATAGTGTGTTTCTCAAACTGTAAAATAAAATGTTATGCCAGGATAATTATTTTTTGTCATTCACCAAAAAAGCCTAACATTTACTGCATTTGTAAATTTACAGTTTGCATTTATTTGCAATAAATTGACTTAAACACACATTTGGTCGCACAAGAAACGGAAATATAGAACTCCAATTTACCTATTCTTGTGTAGTATAGCACATGTATAAAGGACTATATATTTTAACAGTATCTATCAAACGCTAACCATTTATTGTACCAAAACTTACCTTAGCATATACTTGTCTAATAGTTTATAATTCAACAGTAAAATTAATTATTGCGTGCAATATTGTACAATTGCGTTCAATATAATAACATGCCTGACAATCTGTTTAACGTGTAATACGTCATCAAATCTACTGCAATCTGCATAATTATATGCAATTATGCATTATGCTTTATTTGATGAGATCGATTAAAAGAAATTTACACGTGTTAAGAAATTAATCTTAACAATTCATGAATAACATAACAATTGTTAATTATCAATTAAACACTAACGACACTGTTTTATGGTATTTTGTTAACGTCTGTAGCGACAATAAAATGTTATTACTTTCCCCAATCTTGTAGACACTATTGTCAATGCTACGCATGCTTGCGAAGAAAATAAATGAAGTGGGCGATGTTTGCAAGAAGCGATCTGGCAAGTGCTCTTGGCAAGGAAAAATAATTATGGCTGACTCGCTTTGAGGCCAGAAACTTGCCTTAAATTGTATTTGGCATTGTCACAGGATGATGTCAGCTTTAAAGGTTATCTTTTAAATAGAGAAGATAGAAAAGAGAAAATAGGAATCCATAAAGAAAGTCCAAAACTGCAAAATTGAAAATGTTCGGTTTGATTGAACAATAAACAAATTATTTAATGCAATCTTTCAAACGAAGTTGTTTGAAGTAGTTTAAAGTATCTGAAGTGCAGAAAATCACATTATTAGAATTCCATTAATGTACATTAGTTTTTTTCATGCGAAACCTATTCAAAATTGCGTTTGAATGTAAGCTAACAGAGTCAGAAGTAGGACAGATTTTGCTTTTTGCTTAAACACACTGTTAAATGTTGAGCGTTAAACATCATAATTGCTCATTCTCCTTTTCGTATGTCTTTACTTTTTTTAATTCGTAGTATACATATTTATTATTTCATTTTCTTGTTACTAGATAAATTAAGATTAAGAATTTTGAAAAAAATGTCATGATTGCTATAACCATTATATTGACGTTATGCTTGTAAAAATATTGTATTATAGATGATGTACAATATTCAAATCTTAATAAAGTCTGTTCTGTTCTGTTCTCAGTTTCATTTCCGTAATGCATTGAAGTTTCCGAATTGTTAAAGACCATGTCTTTCAAATCGTTTTAAATTATGTTTTGTATTTAAAAAAAAGAAGAAAAACGTGTAAGCTATAATTTATATAGAGGGAACAGCCAATTATTTAATTAAATCATAATAATAGAAGTATTGTGCGGTTGTTGAGACATTATATTCCCGGGAAAATATGCAAATACAATTGTGTGGTTTGAGAATGTCAACATTACTAAAATGACATAAAATTGTTTAGATTGATTAAAAATTTTACGCTGAACCAGCAAATTTATATAATGTCCATTTTTGAACTGAAACCTAATTGTAGTAACTATATAATGGTTTAAAATTATATAAATCAAATATATCATCAATTTATTATGTCTATTACTATCAGGTGAAATTTGTGATCACAGCAGATGACAGTTTGAAATGTCATTCCTATCTCAACAGCAACAGAATTCCAAATGCTTTTCACATTTTATTACAACTTTGATATTCATTAAAAGAAACAACAACAACAATAACCAACAACTGCAACAACATCAACATCATCATCAACAACAACAAAAATACAACACATCAACAGCTTCTGACATCCATATGTATGAACTTCTTTTATTGATAAAATATCACAATCGTCCGGCTTTTATTGCTTACATTCTTGAATAATAAATGTACGAAAACACTGTCATTATTCTTTTACGTTCTTAATGAACGCCTTCACTTTCTTGCGGCTTAGATTGCTGACCTTTTTAAAGGTATTGACCTATATGCATATGAAGGAAAAGCTGTTGATTAAAAAGGATGAAGCCTTAGTTTATTCTGTCACTTTTCAGTACAGGTGGCTTACATATTTGACAGGGAAAGTAAGACAAAAAGTCTTTACTTTTTCTCACATTGTATAAGCTCAAATGAACAAATGTTAAATAATATGGTGTCCATTTCTTTGTCGCACTTGTTGGAATTTATATGACCTTTCACAATGCCTTATATTACTCAGCATGCATATATATTTGTCACATTTTCGCGAAAATGATAACACTTCTCATATTTATCTCTAATTAACTAATTGTTTGTACAAAAAATTAATAAATGCATATGAAGTTTATGTAACTGAACTTGCTGACGCATGCGCACAGTTTTATTTTTAATTACATGTACTTAATTAGCGAAAATGACGTGCGTAACGTGTAATTGGAAGAGCATGGAAAGAAGAGACAATTTGTACGAGGGGTCAAAGAATAAATCAGATTGCCAAGTGTTTTGATGTTCTTTTTCTTTTGTTTCATAGGCAAAAATAAGAACAATTTCCCTGTCGTCACAATATAAAACCCCAGAATAAATGAACCAATGAACGAGCATCTGAATATGATTCTTCTATTAGTATCCCTTTCCCTGTCGTCATAATAAGTAAACGCCAGAAAAAAATGTAATCAATCAACGAGCATAAAATTTTATTTGACTTAACTATTATTTCCGCTTTGACGTCACGTTCCACGGACGACAATTATATTTTGAAAAATACTCAATGTCGAAAGCTTAGAAAAATGACTATTTTCCTTGAAAATACTGATTCATACAAAATTCCGTCTTTAGGTGCACATTATTACAATGTATTGTTGTTTCCGGAAGCGTAACGGTATCTGTTCTATTTCCTTTTGGGGTGTTTTTATCCTCCGTTAAAAATACGCTTGGAGTCAACTAATGCTAATGCTTTTGATTACAATTACGTTTTCTAAAGTTACTTCTAAACAACAGTCAAAAACAATGAGAAGGAAACAAACGTTTGTGTTTTCTTGACTGCGCTATATCTTAGCGATATTAACCCATGGTAATAAACTATAGACAAATATAGATGGCACATTGTAAATTGTTAAACTGCATTTATATTAGCTTTTATAAATGTGGCATCTTAACATCTCAAGAAACGGCGAATGAAGGGGATGGCATTGATTTACAAGTAGGGAATCTGTCTGGAGAAACAATTCAAATCATACTCTTTTGATGATAGCAAACAAATAGTATTATTTGTGAAAGTATACAGTAATATATCAGTCGAATAACCAGCTACCAGGACAAATAGCCAGCTACAAGGACAATCGCCATAACACGCAGTTTAATATTTAGCTTAGCTGCTGGCATTTCAATTATAACGTTGGTCTTGTTCACAATTATATGTTTTCGTCTGTATCGATATTATTTTTAAATTGTTGAAAATTACATTTTTTTCTCTTAAAATATCGGAACATAATAAAGCTACATTGTATTTCAATTCCTATTTGTATTCTGTTTGTAATAATCCGTAATTTATAATTAGACAAAACACATCTCTTTTTACGTCAACGTAAAAACCTATTTGTCACAATTCTTAAAATAACCATCATCTTAAAACAAATCGCATTTGATCAAATGATGCAGAAAATTGACATTAATATATAAATATATGTCAGGATATCTTCGCACGGACATTAACACCATATTTATATTCTTCCATAGCAACAACTGATGTAAAGTCAGAGTATAAATCAAAGAACTTTAACATAATAACAGGATCGACCGACATTTAAAGAGCCTCATTCTGTTTTAATGACCGCTTATAGTATTATTGATTATTAAAGAGAAACAGGGGAATATGTTCTGATATATGATGTCAAACGTTAATTATCACTGTCATTTACACCAGTTCTTGTACATACTATTAGTTTATCGATATTATATGCCATTCAATTCTTGTTTCCGGGACACTTTCATTACAAATAATTTGATTTTCAATATCAGTCATTTGTTTGCGTAGGAAATTCCTGACATAAGTTTTTGTCATAACATTTATGATACTATCGGCAATTGGTTTTATTATGCAAGTCTTTGGCGAGCTTAACGACAATTTGTTTCCCTATATTGCTTTCAAAATATCAGTTTTCAGGGAAAACTTTAAATTGTCTCCTAAAGTTATTATTACGTATTCAAAAGACCATGAATGATTTATGAAATGGTTTTGTAAGCAAACAAAAAGTATCATCAAGTCAGACCTGTTCGACTTATTTTGGATGGTAGACCTTTTTAATGTAGCCTACAGTTATATTAACATCATAGACTTAATTATAATAATTAAACATGCGAGTTACGACTTTTTATTTTACATCAGATGAAATAAAGAGGTCAATATACATTGTTGCGAACAAGACAGCTGAATACATATATCAGACTCGGTAAGCACCTTGTACAATATAGATATGTACTCATTCAATAAAATTCAGTATTGTACTCAACAATGTATAATAACCTCATAATATCGCCTGATAAAACACATGTGAAATATGACCTAACATCTAAAGCAACGGTTTTGTTATAATTGAAGCTTCTTTCTTAAATTGTAAAAACCCCACCTTATTGTTATTTAATTAGAATGGGGAATTGTGTAATGACTATCATGATGGCCATACCACATGGTAAATGATGCTAATTTCAAGGTATCATTTTCAGTATTTCGTCTCTTGGAAGGGCTTAATCTAATGATGCTAAAACTTGTTGCCCAACACATTGACTTTTTGTTATATACTTGTCATTTTTTTATAATTTTAAATGTATGTGCTGCAATAAATCAATTTTAACTGAACTAGTATTTTGTATCTCTTCAAAGGAAACACCTGTGCATGTATATTTGAGCCGCGTCACGACAAAATAACATAATGGGTTTGCGACCAGCATGGATCCAGACCAATCTGCGCATCTGTGCAGTCTGATCAGGATCCATGCTGTTTGCTTACAAACCCTATAACAAGTAGAGAAACTGATAGCGAACAGCATGGATCCTGATCAGACTGCGCTGATCCATGCTGGTCGCAAACCCATTATGTTGGTTTTGTCATGACGCGGCTCATTTCATTTCTTCATTTATGTTCATGGCAAAAAAAAGAAAAAAAAAAGAAAAAAACAAAAAACATAAAAAACAAAAAAACGAATGCTAAGATGATAACTGCGATTCTTTTGTCAAATATACAATATTTCCTTACATTCTGTCAAAATTACAGTTGTGGGTGTTTTTGGCTAGGAAACAAGTTCATTTCCCCCGAATGTAATGAAATAATGTGCGCCGTACGTTAAAGAAATAAGAACATACTAGTACATATTGGTCGAGGTAGTTTTGCTATACTCTATTTTACAAGAACTAAAATATTTGAAGCTGTTTTTTTTTCTTCCAGATCGCGGTAAAAATGCAAAATGTGATACCTAAAAAAAGCAATACCAAAGTTGTTTTTCTTTTTTTTAAAATAAGTTTCCAGTAGCCCCGACACCATTTATAGTTCAGTCAACTCTAAAAAAGTGTTAATTAGTGATATTCGATCTATTTGGTTTTTTTTTTGCGGCGAGGTGTTACAAAAGCTTATATATTATTTTGATGGCATCTCACATAAAGAAATAACAACAATATTTCTCCCTCCGTGCGTTAAAAGCTCATATTATAACACGTTCAACAACAGGGTATCATATTCTATTTTCACACGCATTAGTAATGTAAATGACTATTCAATACGTTCCGTGATGTCAATATTAAAAAAGCTTTGAGAAGATTTATATATATTTTACCAGAAAATGATAAAGATAAAGTGAATATAATAATGATGTTTACACAATGGTAATACATTTTTGCCATGAATTGACATTTTTAACATGTTTACCACATATCTTGCGCCATGTGATGCATGATACTTAAAGACTGAATACAATTATATCATTCTGTTTTTAGTCTTCTAAGAAACTACAACAATGACGACCGCAACAATAACAAAAAACGGCAAAAGCAGCAACAACCTAACAATATATTACAGTAATCTATAAGCAACGGCAATAACATCAAAACTTAACTATCTATAGTGTTCATGTTAGAATATAATATGTGTATAATAGTGAATACAACAATTTCATTCTATTTTAGCCAAAGAAGAGTATATGTTACAAATTTTGTGTTTCATGTTAAGGGTATATTAGCGTTACATCAATAACCAGTTTTTATTTACAACCAACTTTTTTATTACAATCTATAAAACTTTGTATTACCTTTTGAATTTTATCAGCTTAGCATTCATAAGTAACATTTTGTTAGCATCCGGTGAAGAAACTTGTAGCACTTTGTGCATATACAATAGGAAATTTGATAGGGGGCTTGTATTTGAGTCAGTGAATTTTTCTAGACAGACTCTCACGAGAATCTCAGAATGTTACTCTTATAATTAACCTTATTATCACATATGAGCCGCGTCACGACAAAACCAACGTAATGTGTTTGCGACCAGCATGGATCCAGACCAGCCTGCGCATCCGCGCAGTCTGATTAGGATCCATGCTGTTCGCTATCAGTTTCTCTACTTGTAATAGGGTTTGGAAGCGAACAGCATGGATCCTGATCAGACTGCGCGGATGCGCAGGCAGGTCTTGATCCATGCTGGTCGCAAACGCATTGCATTGGTTTTGTCGTGACGTGGCTCATATATCCTCGTATTTTCGGACTACATATTCAACAAAATTGTAATAGAAGTATCACGCCAGTAACGTTTGTCCGGATCACACTTGTATGTAATATGGATTTTGTTCAGTCGGGTCATATTTGTGCATGTGGTACGTACATTACATATATACATACAGGATTGTAACGTTTAAAATGCATGTAATTTATAGTACAATAACATTTCGTAAACTCGAAACACCTGCAAATTTTCTTTTATAATTAAAGAAATTGAGAGCATCGCTCATTTCTTCTTTTGCCTAGGTTTGATATTATACTTTTAATATAATATCACATATGAATTGTTTTGAAATGAAATCCAAAGTTGTGCAATGTAGTTACCAATTACTATATAAAAAACTGTTTATTTTCCATTATTCTCAGATAACTTGATGGTATATCTTATTCACATCTTAAGGAAATGTATCTGTTGGTGGTCATTAAATGTATTTACCAGTAACATTATATCATGGTACATTTAAAACTTATGAAACAATGAGGCTACTTAATTTCTATTGGGAATATAATGATGAGAAAAAAACACAACATTGTAATAAGATGTTGAAGTAATTACATGTATACTAGCAATTAATCAATTAGCCCCTGACAATATGTAAGTCCTTGTTATTATTTTAACTTGCTGACACAAACTTCGCTGATACTACTATTAATATATACTATATCGTAATTCTAAAAAGGATATCTTATATAAATGCGTTTCAAGTTTATAACAAAGTATGACCAAATACACAATATAATAGTTAAAGATGTACAGGTTGGTGTTTGAACGGTTGGCCTTAGAAAATGTTTATTTTTTTACGGATATGTTTACTCTTTATATAGAAAAAGAAAACATGCCTGTCCAAAAACAGCACTGCCACGCGGATATCTTAAGGCCATATTCCTCAGCCTACAGCTTGGTGCTCTACTGCACACCGTAGTAGAGCATATTACACAGTATAGTACACATAGTATTAACATAATTCACCATTACTATCTTTCAATCTCAAGAAATGATTTTGTCTGTTTGTTTGTTTCTTTTGATTTTGTTTCCTTTTTGTGTAGGATATTAACTATCTAAAGTACTATAGCAATACTTTGGTGCACTACATTATATTTTGATACTATAACGATTTATTATAATCAAATCGTAGTTTACCTCCGAGTCTAGAAAAAAGTGGTCCGATTGGGAGCATTCAGCAGGAGGTGCGTGATTACGTAGTAAACAATCTCAATGATTTCAAGAATGTCGTTAATTTCACAGTCGCGGGTGTTGATTTCATTTTCTTTTTCGAAATGAAAGATGATTGGAAAAGTGTAGAAGTTATAAAATAAATAAATAATTAGATAAACATTTTTGAGACTTGTGCACTGTTGCTGAGTAGATTTAATGTTGGTGATGGGGAATTAGAGGTTAAATCAATAATTAATCGCACAGCAACAACAACAAACCTATAAATTGTAACATTTGTCAAGACAATTCCTTCACATTTACACTATTTTCATAACCTTTCCAACGTATTCATTTGAATATATTTATGCATAATTCGTTAATATTTCTGTAAAATACACTATCCCTTTTCTATAAGAGATGACATCTTGTACTGATGTATGCAAATGCCACAAGCTTATAACATTTAGCACATCGTACTGAAATTCATTGTGTGTACTACTTTAAAAAAGACCTATCTGACCTATCTTAGAATAAGTAAGGTGAATCAAGTCTCGTCCATGCTAAGTGATCGGACCTTTGGGAGTGTTTTGCCTTGTATATCCCTACAATATACATTTGAATTATAACAATACTAGCTGGCATTTACCTGATGTTTTTTTCATTGCGACAATATTCTCCAATACGATAATTGATTTATCCATTTCTTGACGCGAGCATAGCTATACCGCGTTTCTACCATTAAATACAAGAGGCCATATTGATTATTTCCCAGAGTGCTTTGGATTTTATAGATTCAGCACGCTCTGGACAATCTGAAGAGAATAATAGTCGTTTGAAATTCTAACATCTGGTGAGTAAATTTTATCAAAATTCGTTTATATATTTTAATAGTGAACTTGTGATTTGAGTTGAATTGGTGTATCAATTACACTGGGAGAATATTGCTTTGAAATATTGATTAGATAAGCTGAAAAATCTGTTTCAAGCACTCAGTTGATTAGCATATTGGAACATTTGTATCAGATATTGAAAAGCAATTCATTCGGAAAATTAGAAAGTTAAAATTAGTAACTGATATTACATTTGATTAATAAAGCTGAAAACTTATAATTTATATGTGATGAAATAATAACTTAAACATAACTATAATTGATTTTAGTCAGGACTTTTCGTATTTTTCTTTGCTTCAATGAATTTTTCAGAAAAAAGCCCCAAATGTTTATTGTAGAACAAAGTACTAATTTATTAATAAGCAGTACCAGTGATTTTTCACCTTAAGGTCATTAATATAAAAAAAACTTCAAGATAATGATTTAATTTTGATATAACAACTTCGAAATATTGATATCAAAACTTCGATATAAATTTATATCAAAACTTCTAGTGATATCATGTATGTTTACATTTATCCCATAACTTATCGATCAATTGACTTTACAAACAGGCAATTCATCATCAATCTAAAAATTCATTGCGAATAGCTTAAATAGCGGTATTCAAACTACCCAGCAATACATTTTAAATTATTTTATACCAAAGTAGAAACTAATGAAAAATGAACTTTCGAATTATTCTTTTCACAAAACATGCGTTTTTGTAATGACAATGAATGATCACGACACAATAGATATTACTTTCCACCTATCAATTCATATCGGGTCACGGCGAAGGAGCGTGTAGATTTTAATTAACAAAACGATTAAAATCAGCTGTCAGCCCTGCTCGCACTGGAATCTTTATTTAAATTAAGTTATATCTATTTTAATGTAATTTTTCTTTTAAAGACGTCTCTGGGAATTTCAGGGAGCGTTGTATAAAGAACATTGTTCATGTCTTTGAGACAACCTCGGGGGAACTCTGGGGAATTTACATTGATTATCACATACACTGTTTGACATCAAGAGAGGAGCGGTAATATTATCATATCCTGATAATGTCAATAACAGTGTCCATGATTTATTATGGTTAAAGTGAAACAATCCGGATGACCGCATGGCATTGTTTTCATTTTTGCTGATTTATCTGAAATCTTTTACTGGAGGTGACTCGAACTTTTATAATGTATGACTTTATCACTTAAGACTTTGAGCGTTTTGCTTTTGTAATATTATTTCATACGTTTTCAGTACTAAAGTAAGCCTATTTCAAGTTTTCCTTACTAATCTGAAATGAAAAAAGGTGTTACTTGGTTGGAGTGCGTTGTTAAGGGCGAATATAAAATTTTCAGTGCGTTATTTAAGAAAAAATATATCCCAAACAGTGATTTTATCACTGTTTGGAGTTCGGATGCGAGGAATTATATAACGAGGGCGCATCCGAACGAAAAACAGTGATTTTATCAAGCGATAGAATCACTTATTTGGATATACTATTTCGATTCCAGCACATCAACAAATAAATAGCTCAGATGCTCAGTACGAATATAAGTAATCATGAAGGCCGACAGACCTTAATGATTAGTGATTAATATAAAGCATTTGCAAAGAACGATACACAATGCTTTATTGTACACAACGTAATTCTATAGAACATATAGCAGGGAAGTAATTTTCGTGACATCATTTGGTTAACAGACGTCACATTTCACCTAATTTGGCTGGCGAAAGTTCGACTCTCAATTCTGTATATGATCGTTTACAAAATGAACCCGAGTTTTAACGCTATGTCTTTTACAAAATGAGTGTGATTGTAAATAAATTAATATTAAATTGAATCTTTTAATAAGATATAAGCGTGTTCAAAATATGTTCGAATACAAAATTGTGTAGCATTAAACAAAAATGCGTGATCAATTTTCCTATATTTCTATTTAGACATGCCCATAGAATGATGTTTGTATGTATGTAGCCTAGAACGTGTACAAATGATCCTGAAATAAAGTATAAATACATTCAGATAGAGAACAAACGGAAATCTGTGAAACAATATTGAGTACAGAGATAATTTACTTGACGTCATTTAGTTGATTATCATATTTCGATAATTTGATAATCATTAACGGATAAAACACATCAAACTATAACTTGCTTAACAAATTGACTTCGTTCCGTGACGATTAATGATTTACAATAGAAACCACTCTAGAATCAATTAATAGGTAAACTTTGTGCAATAGATAGTTATATATGATTTACAATACCCAGTAACAATATATCCATGAACAAAGGACTTATATTTATTTTAACAAAATTACTGGATCTTATGTTCTAAAACAGAACACTGTTACAAAAACAATAACGACAACGACAATAACGACTTAATATATTTCTCTGAAAGTGTTTACATTTCCATCCACTTTTTTATGACCGCTTACCCTCTTTGACAGTGTTTACATTTCCACCCACATTAAGTTAAAAATAATATTACACAGGTGTTAGCTTTAATATTGGACGTGTTTTTAATATTAAATAGTTTTTAAATGAGATCTAAGAATGTCGAGGTGAAACAATAAATAAACAACAAAAGTAGTTTCTGACTCAAAATGTCAGTGACATCAATTTATTTTCTCGATGTCAAAGATGATTCTTTAGGCAGTAGTTATTAAATATTCGAAATAAAATCATAAAATTGCCTCAATCATCTTGAACACTGCAATAGGCTATTAGCTCAAGAAAACTTAGTTTTCTTGATCTAGTACAATCACTCTGTCGTCATATCTATGTTCAAATAAAGTATTTGTTTTTGGCAAGTATCATTCATTTTTCAGCCTGTATGTCTCTTTTTATGCTTCTTTAAATAGCAAACAACGGTGGTTAAGTTAGCTTTGTAAAACATCATATTTATGATATACTAGTAATATGTCAAGTATATTACTAACAATCAGGAAAATGATATGATAATTCCCGTATACAACACCGTCTTAAATATTTACAATGTACAAATGTAGAATTATATTTTAAAGCGGGATGCTTTGCTAAATTTCATCTAACATTGATATGTCAATATGTCAGCATTTATTAAAGTGGATTGATCTGTCATGGTAGATTTGTAATAAAAAAAATTACTTCGAAAGTATTTAGTACCATTAGTATCATCAGCCATCAACCCAAAACCACGAAATATTTATATATTGAGGTTGTTGGTAAGTGTTAGATACATGATCCCATGTTACATATATATTTCTGTATAGCACATGGAACAACATATCATTATTCATCATATAAATGTTCTTAAGACCTTTATCAATGTGTTTTTATTTCAAGCAATATTTTATAAGAGTATCCAAATAATAGATTACTCTTTTAAAATGTTTTCCTGTTGAAATGTGCCTAATGTTCGTTTGAAGTTGTTTTTTCTTGTACTGAACATATTCGTCTGTTTACTTTTAGTCTCATATTGCCTTGAAATTATTAATCTCGAAAACATACTTGCGTGGGAATTTGAAAGTGTTTCTCCTTTTAAAGGTCATTAAAACCAAACAAATAACTCAAGAACATATGCGACCGTAATTCAAACCATTTTGGGAACAAGTTTTCATCGATTGCGGATGCTTTTGAAGTTAATGTTACGTAAAACAGATAACATTTTTTAAACTTCATTAGAGGAAAGTTTCTACAGTAGAAACTCGATATTTAGTTTATTTCATGCCCAGAAATAGTTAGACTAATCAACTATCATTGAAACTTACACTTTTTTTTAGAAATCTTAGCGCCTTCTTGTTTAATAAAACATATGTTAAATAAAGGCTGGGAAAATGTAAAATTTGCTTAGTATGTTTAGGTACTTGATTAGAATGATCCTATAATTTTCATTTTATTTGTCTCTTAAAATGTCATATCTGAAACATAAATTTTCGTTTTGGTTTCTTTAACTTTCATACTATTTTTTTTTATCTATATCTACAAATTATAATATGCTAAAGGTCAAGTACTGATGTTAATATGTTAAATGCATGTTTTTTATTTCCTAAATCGCAGTATTAAACATTGTCTGATATGCCATTCAAGTTGACCTGTCGGAGGTATGTATGGTCAAGTTGCGTGAATCGAATTACTCATAAAACCAGAAATAATATTCGAAGTCCTTAACAAATTGAACTGGCTGAAGCATTCGCCAAACTGTTCGTAAAAGTTAACGATCGGAGTCATTTTCAGCCTGTTAACGAATGACATTTTGCTACATTTAAAGCTATGACCACCGCTGTTCAAAACTTATTATTTAACCCATTTCATGTTCGAATGACGTCAAATTGGGACATAATGTCACCTAAATATGATTTAACGTGTTGATTGAATATTTTGACAAACATAATAAATTATGAAAAATTGGAAGTACAACCCAGCTTCAATAACGAGTACACGGGTAAAAACATAAACTTACTCTTACATACTTTGTCACAGTCATGATGTTGCACCTTTTCATTATTCCTCATGTAATTTTCATGTAATTTTGTTGTGATTAATGCTTACGATTGCACTTTTACAGCTGTTTGCACAGGATAGTGATGTTATTTTACTTTTACGATATAACGACGAATCAAAATAAAAAAATAATGGTATGAACTGAAATTGTTTAACTTAATCTTTCTTCATAACACATAGCAAGCAATAAGATCTTTCATGTGGATATTAATTTGGTCTCTCGGTGATGCTGAATCGGTATTATTCATTTCATTTACATTAGAGGCGCCACACGGCAGTGAAAGCATTCATGAAATAGAAAAAAAATATTCAAAATAAATAAAGAATTTTAACAGTTTTAAAATTATTCTCATTTTATGATGTGGGAATGAAACTTCAAAGTCATGGTAATAACTTACAAACATTTTTCTTACATAAAGTTGAATTTCGAAATGATTGATTATACAAATATGGCTTTTCTTTGTACTTTCCTGTTTTAGAACACAATATTAAAATAAATGTTTTCACTTATCAGCGGATTATTCATGGGGATCATTTTCTCACTTCTGGGAAATATATTAATTATGCTAGAACTATTATAAATCTTGCAGTATCTGATTTCTAAAAGAGTAGCTTTATAAAAGATTTAGTTTTTAGATTTATTTTTGATATCCATTGTTTCAGTTGATTTAGATTCCTGTTAATCAAAAGATTCATATTCTAATGAATTTAATGATCCGGTAACACAATTTGTTATGGTTTTATATCATAAATATAATGCTCAAATAAAGATTTATCAATATTGTAAGTCCCAAAAAACATAATTTGTAAAGATATTACCGAATTTACATTTCATGTTAATAAAGGGAATAATTAGAAATTTATTCTCTATAAAGTCTAAGTCAAATTTTTCAATAAGATATGAATCCATATATTTTAATGATTATATATAATGTGGAGAAATATTTGCAGTACATGTTTTACATATTCTTCGATGTTTGAAAATTGTTTTAGAACCATAATTATATACATATATAAAATTTCACTCAAGTGTGGTAACAACCTTAATTAACATACAGGATCTTTATCAATACTAGTCAAAACCTGTTTTTATGATATTTTAAAGACTGTGAAAAAGTCTTAAAATTCATAAGAGATTCCTCTGAAGGTTTTTGATATGACGGGACATATAATTTTCTACGTTTGAAGTATGAATTAGTAGAGAATTATTTTCCCTTGTATATTGATAAATCTCCGCTAGGGGGAGTATGATTTTGCACGAGATTTTAAGTTTGGCGGGTTATAGTAGTCATTCAGCGTTGAGGGAGCCTACCAGTTAACAAATTAATTTTCAAATTTAATTATTTCCAGTTCGTTTTGATTATGAAAAATAGCAAGTATATTTTGGAATAGTTGTAAATTAAATATTTTGAAACAGTATCATGTGATTAAAGGGGCTACACTGAGGTCTGACAGGTTATTTGGTGTCCAAAAAAAATGTAAACAAATTTCCTCACAAATCACAATATTATAACTAAAATAACAATAACTTACACTTTAACCAACCCTCTAACAACAAGTATGCTAGCAAATGCATTTTCACATTAGCTTTTGATGCAAAAATGAAAGTTGGTTTTCCCAGGCATGTACAGAAGTTACCCACAATTCATTGGGTATGACTAAAATACGCAACGGACATTTTTGGAACACGGGGGTAAAAAAGTCTATTGATTTTTTCTCAACACTGTAACCTATCGTGTTTATATAACTTGAGTATAACGAAGAAAAACTGTATAAAAGATAATTTCGTTGTCTTGAAAAATCAAACGCCAGCGAAGCGGACATTTTCTAGACAAAACGGAAAGATATAATATACATGTACAATTATTTTCATTGACATTTCAGTTTCAATTTCAATATTCTAAGGCAAACATAATGCATCGGTGATATTTATACTATAACGAGCACAGTGTTATCACACTAATAAATGTATTTAACGCTATCTATAACGTATTTAATCAAATACAGTTAATGACATGTCTCATTTGATTTGATTGTTTGTTTTTGGAATGAAGTGGGGGTTACGTAACACAAAACTGTGTAGGTCATTTTGGCGACTCTTCAGTTTTACTGGTGGAGTAAGAACTCATGTGCCCCCTTTGCAAAATTGTTTCAGGCACAAACGGGCATCTGTGTATGTAATGAGTGACGTTTCGTAGGCTATCTTGATAGGATCGTACATACACGTTCCACACGCAATTACATCATATTCATACCATAGGCAAAATTGAAGCACGTTCCCTGTTGTAACAATATGAAACCCCAGAAAAAAACCTATGAACCAGCTTCTGAATGTGACATTTCTATTGTTATTCCACAAAAAGCACCCCCCCCCCCAAAAAAAAAGGAATGAGTACATCAATGGGCATGCTCTGGAGTGTTGGGAACTATTACCTGCACTCCAGTTACGCACTGTGCATGTATATGAATTTGATTTAACTCTGACACGTTTTCAACAGAAATGTCTTCAAACTATGAAACAATAAATGTTTATGATTCTATTAGAAACTTGTTTAGAATTTGATGATTTTTCGGTGAAAACGATATAGTTTACTTGTACTACATATAAGATCAAAGTGCTGAAGGCACTGAAGAAAAAACCGGATAAACTAACACCTTTTCACTCCGGTTTCACAGGTAAATTAATTTTATATGTCGCGGTTCACATTTTAATATCAGCTAACCTTTGCTTTTTGAGACTTTTGTTTTTGAAAATAATCTAAACGAGTAAAATAAACCCTCTTTTATGGGCAAATATTTTAATAAGTGGCATCCCCGATTTCTCTTTCATAAATTGGCTTTAGCAAATTCTTTTCTATTCAAATATTAAGAACATTCTGTCAGTGACGTGTCTTCTACTTGAAATCTTCCTGGTGTGTATTTTTCGGTAACATGAAGAAAATGACAGTCTGTTCGTATCTTTCGGTAACAGGAATAAAATGACAGTCTGTTCATTTGATCATGACTGTGAAAAATTATGTTTTGTGAACCAATTTTTTCCTGCCGAAGCAATCTGGTGGTTTATGTTCTATTGCTCACACTTAGTATTTAATTCCAAAGAATATTTCTTACCTTTAACGTTTGATTACGGTATAATCACTATAACCGAAATACTTAGGAATTAATTTTAATTCCTGTTACTGTGAAATTTTTCGTTCATGGGTTTAAAATACTTCAGTAGCTCTATAAATTTTCAAAACGATATCCAGTATTTCCGAAACAATTTACAAAAGCTTTTAATACACAATCTTATAAATCTTAAAGTATTACGAGAACAATCCACCTAATCTCCAGAACATACATACGAAAAACAAGATAAATCAAAAGGCTGTAAGCTCTGTGGTATTTTCTGTTTTTTGCAATCTAAATCGCACTGTATAACTGTATTATTTTCCTGTATAAGTTTATTTTTATGTACTATAATTCTTCTTGCTTGGTACCAGAGTTTGATACATATGCAATTTTGCATGACTAGAGTTGCATCAAAAATCATTTATGTTCATTTTTATGACAGCCACACTTTATCCTTGCATATCGTGGCTATTTCCTTAACAAAGAAACTTTATAAAAAAATAATTGCCTTGAATTGGATTTGAACCCCAGACACACTAAACGAGCGCGTTACCCTCGCACCACAGAGAAGATATACGAACAATGCCTGAATAAAATCAAGTAATACTAAATTTAGATTTTTCATTGCATTTCGGGTTTGTAATCCTTATTAATTTCGAGGTTTTTTGTTCAAGATAAAACTGTTGTTTAACATTGATGTAAATAATTTAACAAAAATCTTCTCGCCAAAACAGTCCGACATGTATATATTCCACTACTCGACAGTCAGATTTATTTGTGAAATACGCTCTCGACATCGCTTAAAATAGCATTTTCATTGATTAAAATGATATTCATCCGCGTAATTTGTGAATGTGCATTCATTGACAATTTTATAACCCAAAGCTACTTTTAAACTTTGAATGAACAGGCTCAATCAAACCGAGCCTGCAACATTTTCAATTTTGCCGTGTTGGGCTTTCTTTAGGGATTCTGTATTTATCTATTTTTTGAATGCGTTGTAATTTGTTGGATACTTATAACAAAATGAAAATATTTCTTTCTTTTAAATCGCTAGTTTTCAGCTGTTTTAAGAACTGCTTGTTGTTAGGTTTGTCGTGAAACCGCTGTGTCAGAGATTGAAAATGTTAGCTTTGTATTTCCTGATCTTCAATCAGAAATACAAAAAGGAATGGTAACATTCAATGACTGCAACACCCACACGACCAAGCAACACAGGACTACAGCTAAATTATCAATGAAAAATTTAATTTCAGGCTTTCAAGTGGTAAAAAAAAGATAAACAGGCTATAAGGAGTAAAACAATTGTTAAGATATGCATTGCCGTTTCCCAAGTTTGTATACCGTCTAGGAGTTGGAAGTATTATAAAACATAGTTTAAGTAATGGTTGTTGTTTGAGGTTAGGTTAATAATATCTTACTGAATTCTTAAAGTTACCTTTACTTACCTGCCCTTCACATTTGTCTTGCAAGTATCATGATTTTGTTTGTTTCGTTTAATTTGAAAGAATGTTAGGGTTTAAAGAACAACAACTATATAATCAGTTTTAAGTTTATTTCACTAGTCACAGCAATACCCATGCTGTGGAAGCTTGACTGTGTCGGGGGCTGCGTCCTGTGAACGTTGCCGTCGCCTTGTTTGTCTTTATTCCAGTTTTCCTTTTTTTTATTATTATAACGCTCTCCTTTTCTTTTCCACCGGGAAGCTTCAATATATTGGTAACATTAAAGCACAGCTCAATTGACCCATCACTAGAATGGAGGCCTTCCAATAAGAAAGAAATTTATCAGGGTATCTGCTAAATCAATAATGATAATAATAATAATATTAATAGAGCCAGATTGTAACTCTTTTCCGACCGTCTTGATGATGTTTACCATGTGCATGAAACAGGTATCAATTACCTACAGTTTTGAATGTCTAGATCAAAACGTAGTAATCTTCTCATCAACAAAGTTTACATCCAATCCGGATAAATATGCAAGTATGTATGTAAAATGATAAATATTAAATTTCAGATCTATCTAGCAAAGGAGGTCGATTTTTTTCTTATAGAATTTAAATTATATGCACTAGACATACATAAGAAATATTAACTAATTAAGTTGAAGCCTAAATGTCTTATATAGGAATGAGGCCGGATTCATTCTCTATTTAGCCAGTGCTTTCAGTGCTTTGATCAGAGTTAAAGAGAAATCTGTGGAATAACATTCTGAGTGTGCGTGTGATTTTTTATGCTTACAATACTCAAGTTCATGTTCGTTGTATAAAAGGTATTACAAAGTTTTTTTTCCAGAACGAGTGTCAGATAAACCAAAGTGACCTTTGAAATAGGACCCATTACACTGATTGACAAAGTAAATTTTCTTAGCCTAGATATCATGATAGTTTAACCATTATACAGTTAATACATAATATCTAAGAATTACACGAAAGCTCTCAAATTAACATAGAATATTTGTAAAATTTGTGTATGTCAGTTTCCAACTCCGCACGTTTAGCTAAATCCATCATTGTAATGGAGAAAAAAACATGATTACAACAATGTAATGCTTTAAATATATTGAAATTGCTTTTGAAAGATTTTTCTCACAAGAACATATGTGAACAACAAGAAATTTAACAAACAAACCCATAGTTTGCTTTTAAATTTATGGATTGTTGGTATATTCCACTTTCGCACTTTCGTTGCTGCCGATACACAAAAAAATCTCCGTTTCGCTTTTTAGTCATCCCGAGAATCATCACGTGACCGTTGTTTTTATTCAGATTTGCAACTGAAAGGTGTTTAAACGCTTTTCCCACAAAATTGGAGAAAATGTGTATTTCAAACGATTTGCCAATCCAAAGAACACATATCAATGTATCACTGATTCTGTTTGAATGTCCCTAACACGCAGGTAACAAAACAATATCGGTTTGTGAAATTTTACTTTTTTTGTGACATTCGGCCGTACCTCAGTGGAGTACCTTTAAATACTTCAAACATTTAGGAAATAGATATCAATTCTGAGTGCATTGTTGTAGAATAATGCACGGTTTGAGTTCAAATGCGTAGTAATATAATCACGAAGGCCGATAGGCCTGAGTGATTAATTACAAAGCATTTGAACAAAAATGAAAAATTAATATCTACTTCCATTCTAACACGTCAAGAAAAAATATAATTATTATTATAAAGTTGGACTTTATGTTTGGTGGTTAAATTTGTTTTCGCCTCAGAGTTTCCAATAGAAACGTTCTTGAAAGGCTGTTCCATCGGGTTGAAAAAAAACTGTCGTTAAATCTTCCGTGTGTAGAAACATTTTGAGAATAACAAATTTTGAAAACGTTGATAAAACTTTGTTTGTTTATTTTATTTCATTCTATAATTTTTCAAGCGAAATACAAATTATCAAAAGTGAAATAAATGTAAAACTTAACTCGTTTGCGACATTAAAGTAGCGTACTTGAACTGATTGTTTTGCACGTGCTGTTTGGCGCTACATTGTGACGTCACGTAAACAACAGTTTAAACGTCTTTACTGCGTTAACGACTGAATGAAAGATATTGGTGTTCGGATTCATTTTCTTAGTTAGACCATTTTCTTTCATTCTAGATAGTTTTCACAACAAAATTCGACAAAAAATTGTTTTTTATTTAAACAAAATGGCGCCCTCAATGTGAAAATACACAGGGAGATAATAAGAACGGCGAGTGCATTGTTGTAGAATAATGCACGCTTCGGGCATTCTTTGTTTATATAGAAACATTACCGATAGTGTAAGAATTTGACATTATGAATTATATGTTTAAATATATGATTTGTCATCGTGATATGTAAATGTGAAATGTATGTTGATTTCATTTATATATGAATATATAGTTTGTTTTGCTCTCTCAAGCGCTCTGAACAAATTAAACATTAAATTTAATTTTGTTTTTGATTGTTGTTGTTTTTGGAGACGAGGTGTTATAAGGGAATTGAAATATTTTCTAGAGATTAATGTTCCACTTGACGTAGGTCTAAACCAGTAGCTTGTGTGCTAAATTTTAGTTTACTTGTTCACTCTGTTTATTTTTCAGAATAGTTATTGTAATTGTGAAACATGACATAAAATCTTAAAAGGGTTGCATCGTCTTTTACTCTTAAATTGCGACAATAATAGCACAAAAATATCATTTACAAGTTTTGAGAGTATAATTGTTTATCTTTCTGTTTTAAGTGCTCCAGGCTACACACTACAAATCAAAATCTACAGACGCCATTGGTGCAAGGTGTTTGTCAAACACCCATGTCAGTACAAATTATTTCGTATGTATTTGGACATAACAAAAATAAACCCTTGGGTTCACTTGAACCAGATAATTCGGGTGTATGATAAAACGGTTATAACGGGCGGGGACGGTGCACCGTATTTATGTCACATACACTTGTTTCTTTTTATAACTAGGTATGCCAAAATGCATGTCAAACCGTTGTTCTGAACTTGTTTCATGTTTATAAGTCTTTTGTAGCTTGTTATAGACAAAGATACATTTTGTTATATGGAGAAATGTTTTAGATGGGTTTCAAATACTTGAACGAAATATTTCTCCAAGAATGTAAGTTACATTACTTACAGCCTTGAATGTCAAAGGAGAGAAAAACAACATTTGTCATGTATATCAGGTTCATCACAGGGTTATTCTTTCAATTAACAGAAACACAAATATTAAACGTCTTCAAATGAAACAGTCATTCTAAATGTAATTTAATTGTTACAGAATAACATTGAAAGTGTCACATAAGTATTGATCTTTATCAATAACGATCTGGCAGGAAATTACAAGTCCAGTTGCCTAGCAACGGAATGTTTTTTGCAATGAAGATAGAAATATATTCCTAGGGGATAGCCAACTAATTCAGAACATTATTGAACAGCTGTTAGCAACTAATTAAGCAATAAAATACTCTTAAAAACACAAGAAGCAATGTTTGGACTTAATTTATATGCAACAAAGTTATTCGTGTAAAACAATCACGTGGGTAAGCAAAGTTCTGCATTTCTAAAAGGTAAAACCAATTTGTTTTCATGAAAAAAACCCTCGAAACTCTTTATGACAAGTCTTATATTAAAATATTAGTCAAAGACAAAATGTAAATTAGATTAAAAGAATCCATAGCAGGGACTGGCACTAAATCATAAATCAGGAATTTAGATTAAGAACTTAAAATCTTACTAAATTCAACCTTATTGGCAAGAAAATGGTCAGTTTGATGAATAACAAACAATACATAGTTCTTTAAAATGTTTGTTTAGTTGTGTTATGTGTTTAGATTGTGATTCAAATTTCCACGGGGATTTTATATGAATTACTTTGTCCACCATATAAAGTCTCGAGATTGCTTAACGATATTTGGAGTTAATAAACCACTGACATCATAGCATTATGGTATAATTAATGTATTTTATGTGCTATTGCCGGGGGAAATCGTCTCAGCATTATGTCTCTAAGTTTATTTTATACGGAAAGATATGTGCACGTTTTATTATCATATTGTTTTTCATTTCGAACAGAAGAACTAGGTCTTGTATCCTTTATGAGAATGAACATTATAATTTAGGTCATATAAATCATTTCATTGTTTCTTTGCATCTTACCCAGTTATTTGCTAGTTCAATACACTCTATAAATCAGTATTTTATATTTGAAAATATATAAGCACTATCATTTCTTCGTGAAGTGCTAGTCACGGGGTTTGATTGTATCATGGAGAGTTACGTATTTGTATTGTACTCTTAAAGCGGCATTCAGATTTTCTAAAGGTAAATATGTTATTTTTAGATAAATCGTGTTTCATAGAATTGTCAAATCAAAAGAATTATGGTGGGTAATGAAATCTGCTGACGATAAAATACATAGACAATGAGGAAACCCCTCGATACCTCTTATCTACCAGTCCCTCTCTATATGTAAATTAGTATATCGGACGGTTTGTTTCCCGGAAACGAACATCACTGATGCATTATAACTAGCTCTCGGAGCACTGTTTTGAAGAAGGCTTAACAGTGGTATGATGTACATCTTCATATGGCGAAACCCAGCCAAAGATCTACAACATGAAATGTTCTGTCTGGATATTAAACAATTACTTGAATAGCAATATCGACCGTAATGTCTCACAAAAAGCAAATGCGTATGTCATATGTATCTAAATGAAATGATACTGAATATTTATTTCTTTTTGACTTTCATAATGTTTTAATATGCTGTAAATTCGCATATGTGTATCGGCATTTAATTATTAAATGGATAAAATATTCCTCGTCATAAAGTAATTTGTAAATTGTAAATAGTTATACTATTCAAATGCTGAAACAAGTGTGATGTGTGGGCATACATAGCGAAAAGTAATTTACAAACTGTCGGAATCTGTATATAAGATAATTAAACAGCTTAAGTCTGATTTAACATAGATTTCATCGAACAACAATCAGTATGTCTACCGTGGAAAATGTCAGCGTAAAATCTGGCACATTTCCAATTTAATCTATTCAAAGCCGGTATTTGTGAAAATTATGTGCAAGAATATAATCAAGATTTTTTGCATTCCTAGGAACATCTAAAGCCTCCATATTATTTCACTTTTTTCACGATTTAGAAAATCTACAAAAGTTATTGTCAAGCGAACAAGTAGTGATTTTAATTTTTATACTGCCCCAAAATGCATGTATGAGAAAATAGCGGTAGAAATATTTTGATAAAATAATACGTTATGTTATTTTCTAAATCAAATATGGATTTGGTGTTTTCATACATTTCTGATACGGCTGACGTTTAAAGTTTTCTTTTATTTTCAAAACAATATTTATTTTACTAATCTGTAGCTTAAATGAAAGTCATAGTTGAAATACATTAAAAACATAAAAAGAAATTGTTTTAATACCAACTTTGTTTAATCCTAATGCATATTATGCACATTAAATACGAAGTACAATTTATCAAGAAATCAATATACTTTTATTGTATATCTATACAAAAAAAGACAATATATTGTTTGATATTTCTTAGATCATTTTTATAACAAGGAGAACAAATTTTCAAAATATGTGACACCCTTAAAAGCAATTCGTTATTGGTCTAAAAAGTATAACTGATTAAATTTTGAGGATGAATATACTTCCAATTCAATTACAAATGCAATGAATACATAAAACATTGTTACAGGAAATGATTAGCGATAAATAAAGATTAGAGTCATCATTATTAGGTCAGTCCGCAAGCCTGTGTATCAGCTATATCGAAAAAGGCTTTGTGTGCTCCTCTAAAATTTAGTAATTGATATCGTAATCTAATCAAGCAAACATGGATATTTCCAATTGGAAGTAGGACAAGTCGATAACACAAAGTCAATGTCGCACATACATAAATTAGTCTTCGAAATGAGTGTACATCTAATAAGCAATAATCAATTTATACGAGATGAGAAAATTATAGAAATATCTGGGAAGCATAACAATTGTTTGACACAAGATAAGAACATACTTATATGAAGTCTTAGATCGATTTAAATTTACAGAAGAGGGCTATAAAAGACTTATATATAGATTATAAATACAAGGAACATTTCAAAAGATACTACGATACACGCGAAATATGTGTTTATAAATACAAAATACAGCGAAAATCTTAAATGATTTAAATAGATAAATATGGAACGGGCATGTACATCTTCCAGAAATATTTTACTCTCTTGTATTATCAGAATTGTTTAGAACAAAACATTGTTTAATTTTATCAGAATTATTAAGAAAAACATAAAGTTCAATATTCAGTTTACATAACTATTTACACTTACGTATAAAATGTCACTTTAATATCTGTCTACATAAATAGGTTATAATATAATGAGTTAATAAGCAACAAAATATTTACAAACAAATTTGGAATCATCGCTGATGGCCAGCGTGTTCTTTGTAATATAATGTACTATAAATATTTTATGTACATGTACAAGCATTACGATATAGGCAAATAATACATTTGACCGGAAATTCAATTGATTTTTATAAAAACTAACAAGCGTGTACAAGACAAAAACGAACACGTTTCAGCTGCCTGACATAAAACAGCAAGCTGCAAGTGTTTTTCAGTATTTTAACGATTTACTTTGATTATTTTCTGAAGTCTCTGTTTCTCTATTTCACTTTTTCAATATTCTAATTTCACTATTTCGTAGCTAATCAAACCATAATCAAATCACGAACTTTGAATTACTTCTGATGTTCTCGAATCAATAAGCTATCTAAATTATCTTTTTCCTACGAGGAAAACCTATTTAGCTTTTTAAAGACGTTTATTAAAGTTCGTTTTCTATTACTTCAACATACCAGCAGTAAAACACATTACACATTTGCATTTAGACTGAAAATTGCATTTTTGTCTCATTACTTTTAAATGACTTTGGTAATACAATTTCTCGAATTAGTATAATTTGTATTTATATCACTTTAAATATACATTTTGTTTTCGAACGAAAAATTAAATAAATATGTATATTAACTTCTTTCTGATGATTTGATATTCTTAAACAATGTATTTTAAAGCAAAAATACACAAATCAGATCTTCCAATTTCATTGTTTCTTCGTATTGTCCTCTAGAATATAAGTGATGAATGCTAATTGTCATAAAAGCAACAAACCAATTTTATACAAATCTTGGAAGTCATTTTTGTTAAGATAATGAAGTTGCAAAATAATGTGCTTTAAATGTGATTTCATAGGAAAATACACGAATGCCGAACTTTCACTTTTATAAATAAGATTTAATTGATAAGAACGTTCAATTTATCTTCTTTGGTTTGGTTTTACGGCGCACCAGATTTTCTTGTGGAAGAGGCCATCCGTGCATTATTATTTCGGAATGAACAGGCATCTAAGAAGCACCACCGATGTTCCGTCAGTTTGCTGGATTGCTTCCTAACATGAAAGGAACAAAACCCCTGTCGGGATTCGAACACACATCGATGAGGGGCTAGTGGTTGGAAGTCGACGGCCTGGCTTAAAACTAAAAACTTAAAACTTAAAACTACGCCACGGACGCCCCCTCCTATCTTCTTTAATATCTATTTCATGTCATTTGTTCAAAATATACGAACATATTAGATATAAAGATCATAAGTTGTCAGTATAAATGTATGTTTATTTACATATTTCGTGAGTCAAATTGCTTTCATAAAACAATAAAACGAAAATTAGAACAAGCAATACTAAAAGCGAAATAACAAGCACCATTTGAAACAATGCATAATTTGAGCAATTATATATTATTCTTTTGTTACTATTTTCTGTAAGAATGATGTAATCTATAGAAATGGTGTCAAGTGCGAACGATATATAACAACGATCTTATAACAATAACTCATTTGAATTAAGTGAACCTTTTCAAATAAAAGAAAGAACTTAAAGAGAAATGACACATTTCAAAATCCATTATATTTGTTTTTTTATTGTAACATGACCACCTTAAACTCTATCCAGTTGACTTACATTTATCCAGACACATCAGACAGTTTTCATAATTGGATTCGCCTACGTAAACGCAAAGTATCTTAGAGACTTCTATTTTATTCATGACATAACGTTCGAACAAATCTGAAACCTGATTTAGATAACTAAATTCTACTTAAATATCAAAATAACAGCGCAAATTGTTTGTGCTTTTATACTTCATTATCTCTAATAAAAATTAATTCAGCGAAACTCTTTTTTAATATTAAGTTGTGTAAGGTATAGATGCTGTGAACAAACAAAACAATTTAATGAAACTAATATTTGACGGTTTAAGTTTACATGTTTATCTAAGAGCTCAATTAACTTTTCCTCTAAGAAATAGACTAAAAATACGCAAATGCTACATTGCTATTGTTTCTATCAATATTTGAAATACAAACAGAAAGTGTGCCCCTTGTAGACCAGTCCCCCATTTAAACAGAATTGTTTTCTTCCTTCTTTCAGACTGGTCCTGTATCCAGCTGCACAATGAGGGTAGCTATTGTGGTACTGTCGACGTTTGCTGTTGCCATGTGTGCACCAACTGGGGAGAAAGCTGACGCATTAGAAATAAACAGTGATGATATAAGAGGTGATGTAATATATTCTCTATTTTTCTTGAAGGAAAATTTATAAATTATACACATACCTTATTAATAGTTTTAAGGAAAACAATTTTTAAATTCAAAACAAATATATTGGAATAGTAAGTAACAAATAAAAAGAATATTTAAATTGCTATCCATATTGAGCACCTGGGCTCTCCCAATAGCCATAGTCTTATAGTCATTTTAGTTCAGTGTTGAGTATGATCTATGAAAAATATTAAAAGTACAATTACATATAAACGTTAACAAGAAGAAATGATTTCAATTCAAAATTTATATCGTTATTTTACTTCTACTTTTTTGAATATGTATTGATTGAATTATAGAATACTTGATAACTAAGTAACAATAATTTAATACTCAAATTTGTAGTGAAAAGGGCGAAAGAAGTAATGATGTATGGGAATCAGCAAAATGAGCAACAGAGTAGTGTCAAAAGGGCTAGCCCTGCAGATAATGTAGATGAAAATGGTTACATAATTGCTAATGAAGCGTCTAATTTGGATCCTGAAGAAACGGAAAACTCTAATGAGGCTGAAGAGTTAGTGAGTAGCAATGATGAAACAAATGAGTCAAATATTGAAGACAATGCTGAGATAGACAATCAAGAAATTCAAGAAACAGATACGGCTGAGCAAGATTCCATTGAGACGACAGATAAGGATACGGCTGAAACAAACACTGCATTAGAACCTGTAATAGAAGACAATGACGAAAACGAGGATGAAATGAGTGTAGAGGAGTATTTGAAAGAACTGGAAAAACTTCGGGGTAACATAGATTTACTTAGTACTCGAAACTATTTTGTAATAGAATCTAAATTAATTAACACAATGTTTGACAACAGGTTTATAAAATTTATGCAAGTTAAAGATAAGTAATTTACTAGATTACATTATATTATTTCTTTATATATTAAACGTTTTCCTGAAAATGAATTATAATGTGTTTGTATTTCCATTTATTGATTCAAAGAGTAACACTGATCCTAACATTATTTCGAAGTCTATTTATGGATTGTGTTCTGCGGCTTAATAGCTTTGACATTTACTGACAAATATACAGGTGTTTTAAATCATTTCATAAGCCTTTAAAACAGTAAGGATAATATATTAAGATAAGGTGATTTTTTTCCATGACAAAATATCTAGCAGATTTGTACATGTCTACCATAGAGACAATAACTTATTGAACATAGCGGATTATTAGTTTTATATCCAATGTCTCTTTAATTCCCGTATCGGCCCGATTTAGTTCTTATCATTTTACTTATTACACTTCCTTTCCCTCATATAACCGCCCTTGTGTCCGCTTTTAGTTCGGTGCCTTCTTGATACCTGCTGGTGTAACTAGATTGTGTCGGGGGTTGCTTTCTTTGAACGTCGCCTTGCCTTGTTGGTCTTTATTTTCATTTTGATAATCAGATAGATAGTTGCCCTCAAGTAGATATTAACTTATATTAATATATTGCTGAAAAGTTTAAATTATTTACATGACACCCCTCCAAAAATAGGTTAAGAAATATGTTACGTATAAATGTACAAAGTCCAGTCGAGTTGAGCCATAAATATAAAAAGACATTACATATTTAAACATATTGCAGATGATGATTCAGATGAAGATATGGCACCATATTTAAATCTCCTTAAAGACACTACTTTCCCATACTGGAACCAGGATCCTTATCGATACTACAACAACTACAACTCTCCATATGGAAACTTCCAACGGTACAGACGCAGTCAAGTCAGAAACATGAAAGACATGAAGTTTCCCATGTTAAAACGAAGTCACAGAGTCAAGCGACAGGCATATTATCTCCCGGACGTTGATGGATATTTGCCTTATGAGGACAGAATTCTAAACACGCCATACAACAATTATCCTGTGACAGAAGAAGACCTAGCTGAACTATTGGATGTTCTTGATGACTCGAAACCATATGATGACGATATATACATGAGTCCATATGAAGAATACCAGCCTTATGAGGAAGCTAATGACATTGAGTTTGACTCTCCAATTTATCTGCCAAAACGTCAATCACTATCGTTTGTTCCAGGTATCAAACGAAACCGTGATTTCTTTCCGTATTTTAAAGAACCTGATTCACATTTTCAGGCTTTTGTTCCTGACAAGAGATCGTTGAGAGAAGAGGCAGAGGCATATGATGCTTATGAAAGAGTAATGGCCCTAGCAGCTGCTCTAAGACAGCAAAATTATTACCCTCGGGAATATTTTGAGGTAATTCATAAATTATATAAAACGTTCTTTTTTGTTGTTTTTTTTGTGTGTGCAGAATATTTAAAAATATTTAAGAATATTATCTAAGATATATATATATAAATATTTGTTAAAATAATTTAAGTATTTTAGGTATTCATAACATATGTTTTAAGTTTTGAAATATGTTCAAAAGTAATAAACTTAATGTAAAACAGTTAAAATGGAATAACATGATAAATTATAATAAGCCATTTCATCGGAATAATCGGTATATAAACTAGGGTAATTTTGACAAGAAATAGTGATAACTCGTCTGCTTCGATCGACGTATTCGCAATGCATAATAACATTTAAAGGTACAAAAAGAAATTTGACAGTGATTATGATAATTCTATTGAATGGGCCTGTATTTATAAATATTTAAACATCAATTTTGTTTGGTTAAATAATCATGTTTAAGTGGCGCTAAAACATACAGAACCGAACTGACATGTTTATGCTTTGGTTTCAGGGATACAGACGAAGAAAGTAAGAAATCAAATCAACATGTTTAGAGATGCTTTGTGATACTTTAGTTGTTCCACCTTCTAAGAAGTCAAGTTTTTGTTAAAATTGTTTGTCAAATGTTTCTTTACATTTTATGTTGTTGGTGGATGGAAAAGATTTGTAAATAGTCTTTCAGGAGGCAACATTTCTGAACTAAAACTTAAGACGAATAAATGAATGAGACGTCGTGAATGAGCAGTTCATTAATTATACTTAATTATAATGTACTAGACGATATTTCTGTTATCAAGTAAAATATCTTAAACATCTCTGAAACAAAAACACATATCTATTTGACTGATGTAAGAACTCAGAACTTTTTTGTAAAAGACAAAAAGACAGTAAAAAGAAAAACAAATAAAACAAATGAGATGTGGAACAAATAACTGTGTAGTTCAATATATCTATTGTGCAAATAATGGAATTAAGTGTTGTCTTGTTGAAAAAAATACTTTGGTCTTAGGTAAACATGTATGTCAAGTCAGAAACAGTATAACGTAAACAATACACATGTTTATCTACAATATTTCAGGTTTTACTTTATTTTTAATCATTTCTGTAAAATCGCTGTCATAAGAAGAATATTGTTACTCAGATATTGAAAACATTGGTCTTTTTGAAATAAAGAATTAATTTTTACAACTTGTGTGCCATATTTATGACATTTATTTATGTCACATTATCTCACATATCATAGTCTATAGTTTAAAAATTTAGTTATGAACTTGAATATGTCAACTGCATGTGTGGAACTTGGATGAACACACCCACGCACGTGCACAGATTTAGAACTTAGTTCCATTTACTTGTCAAAGCTAGGATGTGCTTTACGTGCTGCGTAGTCCCTTTAATATGTCATCTTTTTTTCGTACGAAACTACATATATTTGTATATCTAAATATAATTGTATTGATAACACAAAATATGAGGGGTCATTGATAAGTTCGCAGGATCGGAATCGCTTAATAGTGAAACCTGGAACAATGGTAGGATGCTTCTTCATCGCGCACCTGCAAAATGTTCCCATTCGGACGAAAGAACATAATACAAATTCGTTTACTCACGACTGAAATATATCATGAATAGTATTCAAAAACATTGACTTAAAACATTAAACAATAGTACTACGTAGTACTTGAAACACACCGACGTCAACGTTGGATAGGGCTGACCTTTCCCGAACTGCAAAGTACTGCACTGTGTAATATGAGAGAGATAGTTGCTCCGCAATTTCTTGAACCGTTCACCGTTTATCAGTATCTTACAGTTCCTTAACTAACGCTGTGCTTCCGAAATAGAGAAAAACGGAATCCTTATAGAAAGCCCAAAACGATCAAATTGAAAATGTCGCAGGCTCGATTTGATTTAGCATGTTCACGCACGGTGCTGGAAACTGCAAGTTACCGTCGCAAGTTACGCTGGCTTAGGCAGAATTAAATATTTTAACATCGAAATGGTGAAATTTGGAATTTAGAAACATCTGCAGATATGTTTATACGGCGGTTATCAATTGGATACGTAAGTGCTATATAATGAAAAGTGGTATATGGTCCCCAATTAAATGGATACGTGTGCCTTTTGTATAATCAGATGAAATAAGAAGATTGAATGCCATTTGTAGTAGTATAGCTGCAAAATGTTGCCCTAGGTTGTTTGTCCAACTTGATGCGTTTCATGTGATCTTATGCGGAAGGATGTTTGTAGGGATACATTCTACAAACATTATCTTCACTTTTTGATCTTTTTTGCTTAAGTTTTCTTCAGTGTTTGCGTTATCAAAGTATAATTATGACTTTGATTTAACAATCTCATAAATATATCCAGCCTCTATACAGTCATTTATACAAAACCTTTGAAAACGCCCCAGAGACGACCAAAAACGTTGCAGGCTTTGTTTGATTAAACCTTCAAACTACCATCTCCGCTCCCTAGCACTTGTTACAGCAGAACTCAGCTTGGCAGGCAAGTAAAAAAAATAACATCCGCAAATCCACAACAGAAGGAAATAACACAAGGCATCAAATTACAACCATGTCCTGTCCATGAACAGACAGAAATTGAAAGTTATACAAAATTCTCATTTTATTCTTTTTACTTATTTTTTTGCAAAAATTAAAAAAGACTTTAAGACAGAATAAAATGGAACAGAATATAATACTGTTACTGTTTTACAAATATATTTAGACCAACAATTACTGCAAACATCACCTAATGCTTGCAATTTTAACTTAAATTGGTTGGTATTCTTTAAAATATTCTTAATTAATTTCCTTTGTTGCTACGCCTTCATTTGACATAAGAAGCACTATATTTAAATCCATTTAAAATGTGTAATCTATGATTCCATTATTTTAATGGATACAATTTGTGGCAAATATAATTCATCTATAATTGCAAACCACACAGTGAACACTCCTGTATAGATTTATTTTGTCGGGAAACGGGAACGCATAATAGATATGGCTCTTATAACTATTACTTAGGAGGAAATGAAATAGGATTACGAAAACATGAACATCATTAAAAGGAATATATACTCTGTAGTCATGATGATGATAAATGGTGATAGTTTCTCCCTGAAGGACCAAAATGTTATGAAGAAGATAAAACATTATTTTTCTGTATATAAACGCGTTCTACTGATCTTATTTAATGTTGGTAAAGAATCAAATCGTGTCTGCAATGGAAATTGGGAATTATAAGCACACAATGCTGAAGAATAACTTGAGCTGTGGGTTAAGATAAAGCTGCTTCATAAAAGTAAAAAAAACATCCGCAATTTGTTTCATTTTACAAAATAATATAGTCTCTAAGGGCATTTTAATGTAACGATGTATATTAGTATAAATGCTTGCAATGATAATAGACAAATAAACCCAGATCTACTAAAGCATTTGACAAATATTGTTCATATGTTTTTCTATTAATTATTTTGGATACTCAGATGGTAAATTGATATATGCTCGATATATGTCCCATCGGTTAATTTCATTGAGAGTGCAATAAGTTTGTTTCTCAAAATTTGATTTAAAAACTAAAAAATATTCATTTGAACATTGCTCTACGAATGATAGAGTGACACTCAGCTTTAAACACCAGAAAACGGTCTGCCTACAGTGCAAAAAACGTTTGGAATTTATTTATTTGAGATTAAGAAAGATGGCATGCAAAGTATGATTTTGTTTCTAACAGTTAATAATGTGAGAGGCGCCGCACGGTGTGATGTAATTGACAGTGCAAAATTTAAATTAACATTTGTATGCCAGAAATCAACTTAATGTTGTTGTTTTTTGTGTTTTTTTTTCTCTTTTTGTTTGGGGGGGGGGGGTACCTGATATGAAAATCAATGTTAGAAATTGCAATAATTGCTTTTTTCTGTCATTTTAATTGTGATTCCAATAAAATTAATCATTTCTAAATGCCTTTGACAAAAATTAAGCTTATACTATTATTATTATTATTATTGTTATTTATCGTATGATGTTAAGCATGGTACTTTAATTTGTCGCTATGAAGAATCTATGATCAATATTGTAACATAATTCATACTCGCCTGAAACAATATCAAATTTTATTCTTTAAACTTTAACATTTATTTATTCTTTTGTTTCGTGACACCTTAAGAATTTCATATATTCTTTTAACTTGTCAGTTAAAGTGCTATGTAAGTTATGTTGCGCGATTGCATGTGAATTTAATATCCAATTTTTTATTGTTGACAGTCTTATCAGAAGCTTTACAAGAATGTTATTTTTCTGATCAGAAGGAAAGTATTGATTAATAGCATATTGCCCTCAGAGTTATTCATTTTATTCAATTTATTACATATTTTAGTTTTTTAAGTCGATTTCAGCACACGTGAAGTCATATCTCGGTCCACTTTACCGGATTTCTTTGATATCTTATGGTATTAACTAACTTCTCTGCGAGTGACCAACTACTCATCATAATTGTGAGAGAACATGTCATAAGGATCATATTCGAGATCAATTGTCACAGAAAAATTCACCAGAGGTCAATTCAGCGGCCTCTGGATCAAAAATCTTATGTTCTCCCTCCTGAGCCTAGCGTGCAGACCTGAGTGTTGGGTTCCCGAAAATACCAAATATGAAACATACACTTATGCTGAGTTAAAAGATCTATTAACCGTCACATTTGTGATGCTTTTATATTCTGTCAAATACTCATAAAACTATTAAAAACGCACAAGCTTATTGCGAAAGAAGACATCTTGCTTTTTACGTTTTAAACATTTTTCTTTCTCACGATATCACGAAGAGCTTAATAAATTGATATTAGCCGCGTCATGACAAAACCAACATAGTGGGTTTGCAACCAGCATGGATCCAGACCAGCCTGCGCCTCCGCGCAGTCTGATCAGGCTATCAGTTTCTCTACTTGTAAAAGGGTTTGTAAGCGAACAGCATGTATCCTGATCAGACTGCAGTGTACTATGATAATATGAAGTACTGTGTAGGCCTATAATTGATTGGAGAGCTTTCACTATTTTTACATTTGTTAATATTTCAGTGAAAAGGATAATATGAAAATGAAATGGTGTTGTTGTTGTTCGCAAGTGAACGATGTATGAATTTCGAATGCTAAATTTATCATCTTTTTTATTACCAATAGTAAAGTATCCATTTTCAGAAGTTCAGAACAGGTTTGATATGAAATAGACATCATATCAGAAAATTAATTATCAGAGATAGTCTTGTTCGTTAAATAATTAAGACTGACTTTTAATCTATATGTATTACTATGACAAACTGATGTCGTTAAGTTTGGTAAATCAAATAATTTATTGAAAGTTTCCTACATAAAGGAATTGATCAGAAACAACGCTGTATTTATGTGGATATCATAACAACCGATTCACGTTCAACATATTTCACCTGATGTAAAATAACCAGAATGTGACAAATTCCTTGCATGTCATATGGATTAATTAGTCAACAACGTGAGAAATTTGGTTTTATGAAATTAAACGCCATATATAGTGTTTGACACGAATTTTTACAACATGTAGCATGCAATAACTTCGAGAAATACAATAGCTTAATGGTACAAACAGAACAATCAGCGGTTACCGACTATCAAAACATATTTTGTTTTATGACTGTAAATTCAATTATTTTGGAATAATGTCAATTATTTTGCGAAACAAATGAGATGTTTGTGTAAAGAAATATAATATGTTTTTCTTATGTTAGGATTTAAAATGTTTTTATAAGAGTTGAGACGTAAGCATAATTTTTAAATTTGTTGTAACATGGACTTGGACTATAATTGAAACCACCCTTGTTGTCATTTATTTTCTTTAATAGGTTTGCTAAATGATTCTGTTTTAATTGACGGGTTTCATAAAATAGGTGACACATTCTGAGAAATTCCAAATACCTGAAAATAATAAAACAAACGAATTACTGAATGAGGCGTCGCAATTAGCATTATTGTGATATGTTTAAGCGAATATAAGTATTTAAGACACATTGACAAAATATGATATCGACATGACTTTGGTAGAGATAAAATATATATTTGCACATAGTCGTGAATATTTAAGAACAAACACTACAGAATGTTTGTTTGTAAATGTTATTATCAACAAGACCATGTGAAACAACCAACATAAGGACAAATGCCTTAGATGAGTTCTCTATTTTATAACAATAATTTGATATTAATATGATAAACCAAGCATATAACGGAATGAAACATTTTCTATAAACGTAACAACAACTGTATTATAATTTCTTAAGGTCTCCCCTTCAAACTTAAACTATAGGTTTATAGAATCATCACCCACATCATGTGTGTTGCAAGATTCTTAACTGAATCATGACTATTTTTTCAGAATTATGTCCGCCCCCGCCCCCTGAACTTTTTTAAATTTTCCTTTTTACCCTTACTTCTTGATTTCTTGAATGATTCACTTCAAACTTCAAATTAATGGTTTCATATCAACTTTAACATCGTCATATGATGGCAAATAATATGATTCTAGCGTCAATACCCCCAGAGTTATCTGCTCCTAAAACGTTCTGTAAATGCTCCATAATAAGAAAAACATATTTTCAGGGATTTGCTTCAAAGATAATGTCTGTTATCAATACCAACGTCATATGTGATGAAATTTATTAGTATAGCACCTGTATTGTAGAAATTATCTAAATCTTAAACATAGCATTTATTTGTTGTTTCTAAAGCTTTTCATCTTTGACATTTTAAATGGTATCTATTTTAGGCTTAATATAGTTGTTCTATGTAAGCAAGGTTCATAGCCCTAGCATCTTTATTTATCTTGTATTTTAACTAAGAATTTTGTTTTAATGATGTAATTTATATTTTGCTCCTAGTCTTATAAACTTTGTTAGTGAAGGGTTTTTTACTTGGGGGTCCATATGCCGCTTTTCATGGAATGGCATTTACGTGTCATATTGAAGATACCGTGATAACCGCCATATGAGCACGTCTGCGGATGTTTCAAAATTGTACCAGTTTATGTTATATGTTGAATTCTCCTTATGCCGGTGCTAGGGGGCGTTATCTGACATATCTTGCTACAAACCTTATACAAAACAATAATAACAAGAGCTGTCAGAGTCAAACGGTAGTTTGCACTTAACAGTACCGTCCATGAACAGGCTCAATCAAACCGAGCCTGCAACATTTTAAATTATGCCGTGTTGGGCTTTCTTTAGGGATTCTTATTTTCTCTATTTCGGCTTCAAATTGTTGTCTTTTCCACCAGAGCATCACCTTCATTGACATGATCACATGCATGTAATGTGGTGCAAAATTATTTAACATTTGAGTGCTTTCTTGGTAATGATATAGAAACATATACATTTGTGTACATGTATACATCATAATTAGTTTTTAATAGCTGACTGCGTCTTGTATGTAATCAATCGAGCGTGATGTCTTCTCTGACAGCTCTTGTTATTATTGTTTTGTATAAGGTTTGTAGCAAGATATGTCAGATAACATTGTTCATCACAAATGTACCCTCTTTACGACTTTAACATTATTTCAAGACATCTCTTTTGAAACGCCATGTAATCGTTCTTTAATGATAAAGTTGTTAAACATCTATATCTATCTAAGTTACCTTAACTTTTGAAAATGAAGGACAGGACTGCATTCATCAGCAAAAGCGTGAACAACAAACAAATATAAATACACACTAGAAGTTTTAGCTAAGTGTTCATTTTGGCTAACTTTTTAAATGCAATTAAATCAAAATTATTTTCTTACAGTGCAACACAAAAATTTCAGAGATAATGCATGAACAATATTCACAGTATTTGTCAATAAAATAGGAATAATTTATGTCAGGTAAATGACATGGTGACATATCAAAATTTGTCCCCCAGACAATTATTCTTCTACAATTATTACCAATTATATCATGGACAGACAATAAGTACAATTTTGACACAGCGTAGGCTGGACATGAATATCATTAAACACCTAAAGACAATTACAAAATACCAAAATATCTACTATACAATAAAAATCTTGGAAACAGAGACAAAATATGTAGGCAGATTGATGTCTTTTTCTGGTAATCGACGAAGTTTTTTCACTATACATGTAGTTTTTGTATTTGTTTGTTTCTTTGTTTGTTTCATTTTACGCCTTTTCCCAACAGTATTTCAGTCTTATAGGCGGGTAATTCCCTAACCATCGTTCCTGGAGAGTTACACCAGTACTAGACTACCTTCCTCCGCGCTAAACTAAGCTTGAATTGTGGTTTCTGTGATATCACAGTTACAATATTCTGACCTTGCGCATTGAATAAACAACATCATAAATATAACCTATCCGCATATACACATATTTATAAGACAAACGACCTTAAACACAAATTTTATAAATGCTTGGATTTTATAGATAGACATTGAATAGATGATTAAAGGGCAGCAAGTACATAACAGAAACGATAAATATAATCCAATAAATTGTATTCTTCAAACGGTGTTTTATCACAAAATACAATCGTAATCTCATACAACTCCATGCTGTCATGATCTTAGCAGCAATGTCGTTAAGTGCGTTTATAGCTGAACAAACCTACGGTTCAACCGATGTAATAAAGACAATTTATGTAAATTGTAAAAAGAAATAACTAGTAGAAAAGTGACGTTTCAAGTAGATTTTTAATTTTTCAAGTAATCAGAACAAAACACAAGTAGCGTAAGTAGACGCCGCATAGGATGAAAACGGAATAAGAAACACACACTTGTTTAAGTAGGGAAACATATACCCTGAAAAGTATCTTTATGCGTATTTTGGTTAGTTCCTAAAAATCCTAACCATTTTAAACACCAAATAACATTACGCAAATATAACATATAAACAGATGTGCAAAAGAATATACAACATGTATAAGATTTTTGTCATTTCATTAATAGCAGTATAAAAATTCAAACTTTCAGAAATTGCAAACATATAGCATCTACAATGATGTGAAGATATCCAATGATGTATGCATGTCATTAATTTCTCATGAGACTTGAGAAAATAAACCATGACTAATTGATACAAAAGAATCGCGTCAAAAGCAAACTTTTGAACTGTATTAATTAACAAGTTTTAATTTAAGAAAGACAATATGTATGACAACTATTGTACAAATAAAAAAATAAAATGTTTTTTAACAATTCTTTATAGCTGTTTTCTAAGGTTTACCTACACCTTTTTAATTCTCATAAGTTGACAAAGTCTCGTAATTAATATGTTAATTAAGCTTATTTTGTGTCATAACAGAACGTTTACCTTGTAGTATTTACTAATTAAATTTATTATTAACATAGCGAGACTTACATACGAAAAGACTGTAACGTATTGTTTATGTGCAGTGTAACCAGTATTTTATTTATTAATGTTTAATTTTCGACCTGAGTACAGTTTTTTTCAAAGTTATTCCCCTTAACATAGTGGCCGATATTTCAAATGAGTCATATTAAAGTGAACTGCTCATTGTACAGACACTTGTACTTCGTTTCCATCGATGTGCATTATGAAATTCAAGAATCTATTTTATTACACTTAAATGAAAGGTACATGGAGCCAATATCCCTCGAGTACTACCAGCCAGAAGAAGTATAAAATCACTGATTAATTCGTTTTTTTCTGCCAATAAGACATTTTCACTGTTTCTTTTTCATAACGTTTTACCTTACTATTTTCTTGTCACTTTGATTCATATCCTCCGCATGACAGGTATGTAATGAGTTTTTGGGTATTGTTTAGCTTTAATTAGCAAAGATGTAAATATCATGATATTTAAGTCGTCGGTTTCATGTTTTGTTATACACAAAATCACGTTGAAAGATGCCTGACCTATAATTGATATGATGAAAGACTGATTGATATCATCACCACGATTTCACATATTTACAAAAGACAAAAGAAATGTCATTCACATTTATAAGGACAATATCAGTTATCAGTGTTAACTGTTTTGTGTATTTGTTTCAGTCAGTCATACATGGTGTTTTTTTATTAACAGACGGAACGAAGGACCATAGCTATATACAATACTTAAATGACATGCAATTATTTATTTATATTGAAGATAACGGTGACTTTTAAACAGTATTGAACTGAAACGCATACAACTATTATAGCTGCTTATGTTGTGAAAACAATGTTAATTAATTTTCAGACCAGGTGAGGGTATTAGAGAGGACGTAACATATATCAGTGTATGATATTACGCGATTTAATGTCAGTATCGTGTTAATTCTATCTTGATGAATACTAAATTTCAATAATCAACTACATTTACAACAACAATTAGATCGCATAATTTACAAAAATATTAGCAGAACAAATATGTAACAAATTGGAAATAGATCATTGTAACGCCTGGCATTTACATGGAAAAAAGAGATTTATGCTTGTGAGCTGACATAAATAATTTATAAAATATATATCCTAATAATAGTCGTACTATATTTTAACGCCGTTCGTATGAAAATAATTAAATTAAACGTTAAAATAAGATTATCTAGATATATAGCGGCTGTTGGACATGAACTCAAAATCCTTTTAAATTAGGACATTTTATTGTCAACAAACGTGTCCTAAAACAGATCACGTGATTAAAGGAATTTCATATAAAAGTTGCATCTGATTGGCTAACTTATAACTTTTTTTCCATTTAATATTATCATACGCTTTTTTACTGTTTGACTAACAATGTCTAATTTCTTCAAGGCTGATTTCGCCTGATTTTTTTCATCAAAATTATTTCAAGTTTATATGTTGTTTCAGGAGGAAAATAATATAAAAATAGGGAAAATTCGGATTTCAAGCACCTATATGGAAATAATCACATTATTTTAGAAAATAATTTTTTCTCCCAATATGTTGTTGCCATTAAAATAATTTATTTTGATATTATAACGTTTTATATACTAAAAAATACAATAGTTTTATTGGGGTTCGTTTAGCTATTAAAATCCCAATGAGATATTTGTTAAGATTTCCAACAAAAAAATTTATAATTTGAAATATTATACAAAGTCGGGCGAAAGTACATCAATATCAATTTCTTAATTATGCTACGACTTAGCATAGCAATGGCATATTTAATCGATCGACATCCTATTGTTTTATATTATTGATAATCATCAAGGTAGTGTTATTGTCTTTTTAACGTATCAGTCACTATTTTGGCAGTTAATTTTATACTAATAATTTTCCATTTATAATTTTGTTTTTTGTTTTTAGTTTTACCTATTTTTAAAATTCAGTGTACGGGTGTTGTCTTACACATTAAGGTTTGGTGTCTATTAAAACATTATTTGTTTGTTTGTAAATATATCGGTTTTGCAAGACATTCTAACACCTAGTGTAAGCACAAACTGTCTTGTTTTCTCCGGATAAAATTATTAATGTCCAAATGATAAAAGTAACATACTTAAACCCACAATTACCTGTCATCTCAAGGCAATAAAATCATAGCTTTATATTAGTATATAATAGCTTATAATTATGTTTGGAAAATAGACCGAAAGTCTTTATTACAGTATGTCAAAACCCACTGAAATGGCTTGTTTATATTTGAAGTAACTGCAATCGGTTTTATAAGGTGAAATTTCATGAGGAACATTAATAAAAACCTAGCAGATGTTCTTTATGTGATTATACGTTGCCTTAGGAATAATAAAAATAGGCAACGAAATTTGGGACAGAAAAAGACCAAAAGAATGTTCAAAAACCCTGGCTTCCAAAGTAATTATTATTGGTTTAGGTACTTAATACTTGGAAGTAAAAATACTGATTTTCGTCAAACATTATGTTACTTTTATGAACAAAAAAATGTTTTACATTCAGCGCGACTTTCCTTCAAGTTGATAAATCATCTAACATACATAAAGAACATTATTCAAACGCTCTTAAGACAGCTCATAATTTTGCCATTTTTAAAAAGGAAAAATTGTATTGTTTGTGAAGGGCTGACATGACTTTAAATCAAGTTGTAAAAAATGTAATCGAAATATCATTTAGCTATATATGTTTTTGTTTGAAGTTTAAAAATGAAAGTATTATTTCGAATCGGGAAAGCTTTTTTTTTTTGGCGTAGATAAGCAAAAGATAATTCTCCATTTTACATGCTTATATAACACTTTAAATTACAAAAATCTAAGGTTTTCTAAAGCTTGATGTTATCATTCTATATATTGTATTTCCTAATATGTTGATGTCCACCATGTCGTGTTATATTTTCTATATCTTTTGTTCTCTTTTTGCGCAATAAAACGCAGGAGTTTAATAAGAAGCCCCACATGTATCTTTTGTAGGATATATTTGGAAAGAATCCATTCTCCACATTTCCCACATAATCTTTCGGGAGAAAACTTGCACAATCTTCAATTTGTAGGTACAAAATAGCCTTTATAAACGGTTTAAATTCGATAGAAAAAACAAATAGGGGTTGTTCAGATATTATTAACATACATTTTACTGGTAGGAGAAATACCGAACACATATTTTTAATGATAACCCAAAGGGTTGGCAGTAGTGAAACCACTAAAAGCTTTTTAGAAAAATTGAAAATACGTTAACAGTTCATGAAAAATAACCTTCCCACTTCTGGCTCAAATGATACCTTTCCTTATTATGAAAATGCAATAAAAGTCAATCTTGCAGAAGATCACTGATGATTTATTATAGATAAATAAGAAAACAAAACAAAATGCACAATTTATTTTATTATTTCTTAAGGTGACAACAGACACTTTTTTTGGTAACACAATTAAAATAGATGTCATTTTAAACAACTTATTTTATAGTAATTAAATTGTTTTTATTTAATCTTTTGCAGATTAAATGTCGTTGATCATCAATAAAAAATAACATATTTGAAAAAAAATGTCTTTGGTAAATGTTGATTTTTAATAAAAGGCCTTAAAAATTTTTTTTTAAATCGGCATATCAAAGATTCATTTTTTAGTTTTTTTTGTCATCAAAACTTTTGGAAAATAAACATAACCCTTATAATATCTGGGGGGAACACGTGGTCTCAAATTTTGTCTATCTTTTTCTATCAAAAAAAATTACGTAACGTCCCAACATTTTATGCGACTTTTTTCACCATAACATATTACGTAATTAAAGATAATTAAGTCGTGATTGAGCCCAAACAAAAATCCCTGACACGGTTCCCTCCGTAAATGAAAATCCCTTTCAATGTTGCTTTAAAAACCGCAATGTTAAAATTGCTTGATTAGTAAAAAAGTTAAGCCGAAATTCAAGAGTTTTAGTCCGATCCGCATCAAAACGAAGTGGTCATAAATTTGGGGCCCTTTTATTTTTTGTATCTTTCTGGGACCCCTTTACGTTTCACACGCAAATAATTCATTCACAAATATCCCCAAGTAAGGGGTACAGTTTGCGGTAACTCACTAAACAACATTTTATGCCATGTTGCCATCTGACCAAATTTAAAAGTTGCTGATTAATATCGTTTTTAACAGAAATTTTCTTCACATCTTAACGTGGATTTTAAACCCCTTAAGTCTTTTGGTTATCGGTTGCATATGTCCGTGACTTTTTCGGTAAAATTTGAGGCACCTCAGTGGGGGAACATGGACGTATTTGTGCACCGCTAGCGGGGTATTTAATTGTTTCACATTTGAATTTATTATTATTATTATCAGCAAATTATTATTATATTATACCCAGTGTCACTCCCAATTTGTGGTATCGTGTATTGAAATTCCGTTAAAATATAAATTAAAGTAACAAAAAAACTGAAGCTTCTGACAGAGTAATTTTAAAGTCCATGGTAGATGTACAAATAAGAACGGATTTTTATATATTTTTTCCTCCAAATTGATATAAATGCTTCACATATTTTAATAAAAAATAAAGGTATCACTCGATCATTATGATCTGACCTTTCTTTTTTTCGACCTTCTATTATCATAAAAATCATCTATGCACGGCATAGAGATCCAGTTTCTACTGGGATATACAATTATAAATTCCAAAAACTTTCTCCCAGGTTTTTTTAGTACTTGTGTTCGATTTACTAGCGAACAAATTTATTCAAAGCATTCACTGATAATTTATTTTTATCTTTCTTTATTGATTCCCCATAGAGAAATAATCATCCTTAGAACCTAAATGGTTTTAGAAATTTGTCAGGGAACCTTACCACAAGTCATATAGGCCGTTCACATTAAAAAATGTTGCTGTTTTTGTTGTTGTTTTACTTGACATTGTTAGAAAACGAGGGTTTGTGTGTAAAGCAGCCTTGAATCCGTTACAAAAGTCCATAAACTCTTTTTAAAATATCTACAGTTAACGGGACAGACAATTATTTTCAACATTAGGATATTTTAGAAACTAATTTTTAATCAACCCCCGTGGTCGTGCGTTTTTGTCGTATGTTTAAATTTTTTATTTTTTCATACATTATTTTTACTACATTGGCCGACTTCCCTTTTTTTTATAAAAAAGGCAAAAATAAAAGGAACATTTTAAAAAAGTTAGGGTATTTGTACGATACATAAATTTACGAGTAGTATGGACCATTTGGCCCGGTAATTCCGCTATATGGAAAACTCCCCGTTTTCCCCTCATTGATCCCTCAACAGGGGGGGGAGCGTTATCGATAATTGACAGGTTACGCGATAGCAGATAAAATAGTACAGGTCCCTTTTTTAAAAATTTTAAAAAACACTTTTTTTTGGGACAACTGTTTCCAAAATTAAATCACGAATGTGTTCAGAAAAGGTTGATAAATATACTAAGCAAAAAATCTCATTTTAGGTATTTTCAGTGATAATTGACTCCGTTGTCACCTTAAGCTGAATAGTTAAAACACAAAGCATGAGTCACAATTTAAATTATCCAGTAGTCAAGCATTTTAATGCATTTTTGACATTTTATAATACGTTATCACATTTTTTTGTCTAGTTTTTCGCATGTACTAGTATATGCCAATCTCAAGATTCTGTGAAAAGAAAATGACGTTAAAAACATTGTTGGAATTTTTTTCGTTTATTGGACCTAAAATCACGTGTTAATATATGATATTACTTCTTTCATTTACAAGATTTTATTGCGTTTTACCACGCTTAATGTTTTACCAGCAAAGCAATAGTGAAGAAAAACACAACGTAAGCTGAAAAAGAAACTTAATAAAGAATTACTAAAATAAAAATATAATAAAAAACAATCATTATTACATTTTCATACGTAGCATGGTGTACTATATTCATATACAGCCAAATAATGTTTCATATAACAAATAAGTAATATTGTGAACATGGAAATGAGATGTCTGATACATAATAATAAACGTTTAAATAAGAAAATAAATGTGTCATTATGACTATATTTATCTGTTCAGTATTGAAGAGTTGTCTGAGACAAAATAACAATCTTCAATATTAACAATCATTTTATTGAAAAGCTTACGAATATATCTGCAGAACATTATTTGTAGGTTTGAGTGGGCACACAACTAAGTTAAACGCCAATCATTTCGAGTCTTTAGGTTTGATATATTTTTTCTATGGCAGAATTAAGCGTCTGCAATGTGTTTAGAACATAGAAAAGTTTGGAACTCATTTAATAAGAATCAAAAATAAAAAAGTTTTGAGTGTACTGTAAATATTTCGAAATACAACTGTTGACAATTTTTTATATTTTTATTTAATTGGAGAAAAAATCTAAAGAAAAAATGTCAGCATTCACCAATTGAATAAAATGATCAGTTCTTTCATTGGAGTTTTTTTTCTAAGACTAATTAAGGTATCTTTATACATAAAGTTCCAGACATTGTGTCAGGTTATTGAATGTCCTCTGTAAAAGACATCTGATAACGTTAAGGTCGATAACTTTCTTTAATTACCTGGAAATGTCTATCAAATTGAAATTTATAATATTAATATTGTTCTTATGAATTCAAACGATGTGTTTGATATAACTATGACTTTGTAAAATTGCAATAAAAAATATTTGATTTTTTTTCTACTTTCCTTTATTTTCAGACAAAAATGTAGGCGCGCGTGCGATTCCATGAAAAGCGGCGTATGGTCCCCAAGTAATAGAAAGCTTGTACCATAAACGAGAAAACAATGGGCGGAACTAAATAAAATTGAATTTAAGTCTTGTGTATCATAAGTTATTTTGTTGTGATTAACGCTCTAGAGGGATTTCTTTGTTTCCAGTTATTTATTTGCTTACATTTTTTTATGCGTAGTCTTCTTAAAAATATATTGCAATGATTATTTTCAAGGAATAAGACATATTCATTTTTTCTTTCCGATTAAATAACTATTTAAATAATTGATTATATAACATTTGAACTTAAAAACAATTGTCAAACGATAAGCGTGTAATAAATCTTATACAAATTGTAAGCTGCAGCAGGGTAAAAAAAGCAATGGGAACAAAAGTACTGAAGGAAATTACAAACTCTCCCAAAAAAGTGTAATGTTTTTCGTGCTACAAAAAATATCAAAAATATACTGCTGGATAATTATCTAACATGTGTTCTTGACGTCTGTTATTGTACTTTATTGTTTTCACAGGAAATTCTCAAATAAGCAATTATATCACATCTGTGAGCTGTGTGGCGATTTAATATATTTATACATTGAGTTAAACATATAAACCTGACGAGTTAAACATATAAACCTGACTCACAAACCCACACAGATCAAATCATTTACGTATAGAGCCAGACACATATTGTTTGACAAACTATTCATGTCAGAAACATACAAAGTTTATTTATATAGTTTAAGAATAACAGTAACGAGAATCATTTGTTTGACCAATGTCATGCTAATGTCTGATCCAAGCCTTAAGAGGAGGAACACAACCACATTGACAGGATTATTAAAGTGTCAAATGCCATCACCTTCATGATCATTTAACTACGTTACTGACGACGAAATGTTTTATAATGAGAAGGCACAATCCCGCAATCAACACAAAGACAATAGTATTGCCCGAGTGCGAATGTTTTATTTCTTGACCACACATCAACTCATTTGTGTTTCTCGCCGTCATTGCTGAACTATAAGAAATGTGGACAGGTTCTATCATGATGTGAACCGGATTATCCATGCCTACACAATTCCAAATATATCTATTTAAGATATCATAAACAGTCTGAACATTCGGCATTGCCTTCGTTAATGCAATAGAGCTATTGTAAGACCATCTACTGAAAAGAAAAGTTTGATGTAATGACTCAGCAACCAAATAACAGCGACATCAAGAGTATATGCGTAAATCCATAAATTGCTGAAAAAGCCGCAGCGGATGGATATACCTATAACGCGAAGAACGAGAAATTCGACGTGATTTTATTTGCATGATTTGTTCTAAGGGCGACTATGTTTAACCTCTCTGTAAAAAATGTGTCAACGTGTAATTCAAATTTATCACGCATCTACAATGGTTACTGCCCGATAACACTAACCTGATAATTATTTTTGATATCAAGTTAGTAACCTGATATCAAAAATAAGCCCCACCAATTTCAACGGACTTGTTTCAATAGCTTATTTTCTCATTTTTATTAACATTTGAATTCTACAATTTTAAATCATACCCTGACAAGTCTCTAATCAAGATGTGATACTTGTTATTTTTATTTCGCAAATGACATCATCGATGTCCAGGTCATATTATAAACATAACAAACATAGGTGCTCGTTCAGTCTTAGTGTCTATACAACTTCCCCCTCCAAAAAGTCCCAAAACAGCTTTTTCTGTGATAAATGAAAGAAGAAGAAAAAAAACCCCAAAACCCAACTTTTTGTCTATTATACTTATACCAAGAAAAGGTCACCTAGTGGCCGTAACGCTATGGAGCTTTACTAGGACACACCGTGGAACAACAACAATGTCGAGTTCTGTTATAATAGGCTACTTTGCTACTCTTTACATATCTTGCATTTAGAAAACTGGTAACATTCTTCTTCTTCCATATATATGAGTATAATCTTAAATAACTAACATATAAATTGGACACTCCAACATGTTAAAGTATTGCATAACAAGAGCCACCGCCGGGCCGGGGCAACGCTCGACTTTTTACTTTTTCTAAAAGCAAATTAAGAAATGTTTTAAAAAATCTTAACGTTTCCTTTTTATAAATTTAATCGGTCTGTCTTGTCACATTAGTTTTGTCTAAATATTTTGTATATATAAATATACTCATTTATATTATATACGCACCATGGTGGGTGTTGGTGGGTGGGTGGGTGTTGGTTTGGTGGGTGGTAGTTTGTAAGTAGGTGGGTGGGTGGTGGTGGTTGGTAGGTGGGGTTGGTAGGTGGGTTGGTGTTTGTGGGCGGGTGAGTGTAAGTGGGTGGGGTGGGTGCAAGTGGTTAGGTGGGTTTAAGTGGGTGGATGGTAGATGGGGTGTTGGTGGGTTTGTGTAAGTAGGTGGGTGGGTGTTGGTAATTGGGGGTGAGTGTTGGTAGGTGGGTTGGTGTTGGCAGGTGGTAGGCTGTTGGTGGGTGGGTGGAAGGTATTGGTGGATGGGTGGGTGTAAGTGGGTGGGTGGTATTGGATGGGTGTTGGTAGGTGGGTGGGTGTAAGTGGATGTGTGGTTGGTAGTGGGTGGGTGTTTGTGAGTGGGTGGGTGTTGGTAGGTGGTTGGGTGTTGGTGGGTGGATTGTGGTGGGTGGGTGGTGGTGGGTGTTGGTTGTTGTTGATATATATATACACACACACACCAATAAATATATATGGTCATTTAATGCACAAATCTGAGAACATTCAGTAATTTAACCTTCAATGTCAAGGTCATTAAGAGCCCAAGTCAATTTGGTTTTGATAAACAACAAGGTCTTGTCCTTAAGAATGTTTGTTATAATATGAAGTTGATCCCTTCAATAATAGCAAAGTTACAGCCAGTTACAGCCAAAACAATGAAAATTTCAATATGACCTTCAAAGTAAAGGTCATTAATGAGTGAAGGTCAAGGTCTGTCTCGTTATTTTTAAGGGTTATCCTTGAAGATTATTATGTTCAAGTTTGAAGACAATTTTTCAAGTTACAGCCAATAATAGCCAAAAAATAAAAATTCCAATAATTTGACCTTCAAAGTCAAGGTCATTTATGAGTGAAGGTCAAGGTCTGTCTAGTTGTTTTTAGGGATATCCTTGAAGATTATTTTGTACAAGTTTGAAGACAATCCATTCAAAAATAACAAAGTTACAGCCAATAATAGCAAGAACAAGCAAAATTTGGACTTTTGACCTTGAAGGTCAAGGTCATTTATGAAGGTCATGGTTAGTGTGGTCTACCCAATGGTTCTTGTGGCCAAGTATGGAAGACAATACACCAAGAAATAAAAGTTATGATCCAGGTACAAGTTTGTGGACGGCAACGCCGCCGCGACTATCACAATACCTCTACTTTAAAAAAAAACAAACGTCGAGCTAAAAACGGTGACGATCGGCCATATTGTTGAAAATGAAATTACAAAACCTACACCGTACTGTGTTCCGGTCTTCTTGTTCCCGGCGACTACATTTGCTAAACAGTAGACAACGGTAACCTACCGCTATCATAAATTACGGAAATATTTTACAAAATTTTACAATCGTAATTTTGATCTAATTTCAAAATTCAATAGTGATTTAAAACTCTTCTACGACAAGGGATTAGCCAGCCTGGTTTTTATGGCGATGTGATTGACAATCTTCGTAATATTGTGGGTCATGGTAATTTTTCTGCTGTTTTTACTTAAATCATTAAACGTTTTATATAAAGAGGTTATGACCCTACTATTTTAAGACATACTGCATGCTTAGTGTTCAACCCTTTTACATTTGGACACTACGCTTTCCTCTTGATTACATCTGACAGACCAAGTGGGAGACTCTTTGATGGACAGTTCGTAAAGCCTTTTTGGACTGAATTGTCTTAATGTTCGTCTTCTGCCTTGCTTCGTCGGACCCTTGTAGGTGATTTTCTTGTTGCTCTGTCTTCCTTAAGGATATTTGGACTTTTGACCTTGAAGGTCAAGGTCATTTATGAAGGTCAATGATAATTAGGTCATATATGTATGTCAAAAAGTATCTTCCCCGTTACCCCTAGTTTTTTTATTTCTTTTGATTAACCACCCCCCCCCCTTCCCCCGGTCTCCTGTCCCTTTCCCCTTTGACTGTGTGGGCCAATAGTCAATTATTTACTTGTTTTCTTTGAATTCCTTATCAGTTACAAATTATTTATCATTTAGTGATGAACCTGTCCGTGCTCTGTCTTTGCCCTGTCCTGTTTTTGTTTAGGGTCCGCCTGGGCTCCTTGCCACTGGTTCTTGTTGCTGGGTCATATTGGGGTTGCGTTCATTGAACGCCGCCTTTCCTTGTTGATCTTGTTTATCATATTGAGTACTTTTGTAATGGTCTTGGGGTTTAAATGTTTCTACATGATCATTTTGGTGTTTTACTAATTAAACCTTTTGTAACCATAACAACTGTTAGAATTTCACTTGGCGGGGATTCATCTTATTTACATTGTCTCGTTTATAGGAAGATGGTGGGGCTAAGAGTGAGGTTTGGTTCACCATTAACCGGTTTAAACTCCCCAGCAGTACTTACGTGCTGACCGTTTCAAGGCGGCGCCCCTTTGTGTTCCTTAGATGTATGTCTATGTTGTTTCATACTGTTTTGGTGACACGTTTGATTGTGTGTGTTCCTTGCTGTTTTCTCGTCTATGGTAAGTATCTTCCCCTTTGCCCCTAGTTTTATTTCCCGATTTAACCCCCCCCCCCCTCTTCCCCTGGTCATCTGTCCCCTTCTCCTGTGCCCTTTAACCTTGTGGGCTTATTATTCAATCCTTTTATATTTTTTTTAATTCCTTACCAGTTACAAATTATTTCCTTTTTTTTCAATCATTTATTTGTTTTCTTTGAATTCCTTATCAGTTACAAATCATTTATCAATTTAGTGATTAACCTGTCCGTGCTCTGTCTTGTTTTTGTTTGGGGTCCGCCTGGGCTCCTTGCCACTGGTTCTTGTTGCTGGGTCGTATGGGGGTTGCGTTCATTTAACGCCGCTTTTCCTTGTTGATCTTGTTTATCATATTCCATATATTGTTTACTTTTTAAGCGCTTTCCAGATATATTATGTATAGTTATATAACAGAAAATGTATATGTGCATATAGATAAAAACAGCATTTTTGAACATCTACTTCAATAGTAGTATTTACGGATTGGCTGACAAATAGTTTATTACACATCGAATGTCACATTCAGTTTTAATTAGGAACATTTAAATTAAAAGAATCTGGCAATTTGTCTCGATTTTTTTCTTGTGTGTTTCTTGTCCTTGTTATTTAGAAAGCTTGTCTTGAAGCTGCATCAGCATTAATTGTTTGCTCAAGTGTCACATCGACTGGTGTACAAGTGAAATTTTTATCTATTCCTCTTATCCACCTTCTATCATTCCTGGGTGATTTGAAATAATATCTGACCATACATCTGTAAAAATTAGGCCGATTCATAGCAAAGAAAACTGGGCACATGCATTTTAGTTAATCAACAAATAAATGATAGTTCGTTCTACTGGCTCGTTTGAATTTTAGGTATATAGAGACCAGATTTATATATATAATCCTGATTTAAAGAGAACTACCAAGATCTTTTGAGAGTTTGCTATGTAAAGGCTTCATATATTAGCCAGCCTGATTTTTACGGGGATGTTGTTTACAAACTTCGTAAGATCTTGGGACATTGTAATTTTTCTGTTGTCTTTACTAAAATTATTAAACGTTTTATTAAAAGGGGTTATGACCCTACTATTTTAAGATATACCGCATGCTTTGTGTTCAACCTACTTACAGTTAGACGCTACGCTTTCTTTTTTTGATTACATCTGACGGACCAAGTTGGACAGTTCTTAAAGCCCTTTGGGACTAAATTGCCTTAATGTTCGTCTTCTGTCTTGCTTCGTCGGGCCCTTGTAGGTGATTTTCTTGTTGCTCTGTCTTCCTTTAAGACATTAAGTACTTTTGTTATGGTCATTGGTTTTACTTTTATATTTTTCTATATGATCATTTTGGTGTTTTACTTATTAAACCTTTTGTAACCATAACAACTGTTAGAATTTCACTTGGCGGGGATTCATTTTATTTACACTGTCTCGTTTATAGGAACATGGTGGGGCTAAGAGCGAGGTTTGGTGCACCATTCAACGGTTTAAACTCCCCAGCAGTCATCATTATGCTGCTGACCGTTCCAAGGCGGCGCCCCACTGTGTTCCTCAGATGTATGTCTTATGTTGTTTCATACTGTTTTGGTGACACTTTTGCTTGTGTCCCTTGTTGTTTTCTCGTAAGTATCTTCCCCTTAACCCCTATCTTTTATTTCTTTGATTAAACTTCACACCCTTCCCCCGACCCCTATGTTTTATTCCTTTGATTAAACTTACCACGCCCCCCCCCCCGCCTTCCCCCGGTCTCCTTCCCCTGTGCCTTTTGACTTTATGGGGCTATTATTCAATTATTCAGTCATTTATTTGTTTTCTTTTAGTTCCTTAACAGTTACTAATTATTTATGAATAAATGATCCCGAAGGACCAGAAAAATATAACAACACTGAAGTGAAGTACGGGGCAACATTTTACTCGGTTTTGATTGAGTCTGTTCATGAGTCTGTTCATGAGAGATAATGCATAAATGCAACATCCCTCACGCCCCCTCCCAGCACCGGCTTGAGCGGTAATCAAAAGACCGGGTTTCTTAAGAATGCCACCTGGCGTTGTCATACATCTATCTATTATATCAGAGGCTATCTACGTTTCTAACTCGTCAACATTGTGGTAGCTTACTGAATGTCTTTTGAGTAAAATAGAAAAAAACAAATCTAAAATTTAATAGTATATATAAATAAGCAGTCGTGAAAGCAAAAAGTAAAAAGATTTTTTTTATATACTTTATAGCATACCTTTTGACAAGCAAAAGACACATTCTATAGAAATTCAATCTTGTTCATTGTCCATCTCTTCTTTTATAAAAGCTTCATTTGTAGTAAAATTATTAAAACTTGCACGTTTTAGCAAAAAAAGGTACTTCAGGTCCATTTGAGTAGAAATGATAAGAAAAAATTTAAACAATCAGAAAACGTTTAAAATTGTAAACAATCTAATAATACTTGTTTATTACTAAAAATGATTCTAATTGACATGAATTGCAAAGCAGAAAAGTTAAAAGTTTTTAAAAAATCTTATTGTTTTATAATTAATGTTTAATTAATCCCACCCACTTTTCGCATGAAAATACTTTTCACTGCAGAAATTTTAATCAAACAACAATTTTGCAGAGCATTAAACAACTTATTCTGTCCAATATTTCACAAAATGATAAAATTTACATATAGAACACTTTCTGTGGGGTTTAAAAAACGTTTTCAACACAAAAATCATTAATTTTATCATATTTCTGTTGGTTTTAAGCACATTTCCTACTAGTTAGATATATTGTTTTAAAAAGGATTAAATCATGTAAAGTGATAATACATCCAATCATTTGCAGTAAAAAACAATGAAATATCAAAATAAGCACTCAGAAAAATAATGTTGAATATACAAGGTGATTTCTTAAAATTTGGCGCCCATCTTGGCGGTCATGTTGGATTTCGGTGATTATACGAGCATGAGTAGCTCATTCGCAACTTACGTTACGTCGGCGTTACATCTTCTCAAAAAATGCAGCACCAACTTCTACACATCGTTCATGCCTGTATACCCACTGACTGAAAATGTTCTTATTAAATGAAGTATCAAATGAACGCAACACAGACAATGCCATGGACTGTAAATCATGGAACCCGGTAAACTTGTGTCCCTTTAACTCTGTTTTCAATTGCACTCGCATAACGTTCTAATTGCAGCAATTTTCGATTGGTCTGCCGCATCTCTTATTATCCTGAAGTTCTTCTATACCCTCATGGAAGCGTTTGTGCCACTTATAAACAAACAAATAAGACATTTTTTTGTTCAAGATACACTTTCCAAGTTTTCCTTAGTCTGCTGTGGGGTCATACCAAGATTTACACAGACTTGATTACTGCCCTCTGCTCCAACAACATCGTGCTCCTCTCAGGTGACACACCCCTGTCTCCATTAACATCTCCACCAAACAAAAGAAATCGTAGCGACGCTTGTTTTTTTTAAATGTTCTATAAACAATATGAAAGAACGTTGGCGTCATTTTCATATTTTAAAGAAGCGCACCAAAATAAGGCCAATTTTTAAGTATTTTAAAATGGTAAATATAACTTTTTTAAGCTGCGGCGTTCAAACAGCATAGGGTTGCTATGGCGATACATATAATCAACAAAATGAGAATTTTTTAAACAAATCACAATATATTTGTAATAGTATTCAATTCTTCTCCTAAATAGCAGAAATTCTTTATAATATCTTGATTAATTATTAAGTTATTAATAGCGTCCATGAATATATTGATCAACCCTCGTAAAAGAGGATTTTAAGAAATGTATTGTTGAAATCTGTACACAATTTGCTTTCTGGAGAGACTAATTATTCTTTTGGATATTTGAAATAACTGGCCCTTATCTCTGATACTACTATAAAGTCTACCAGTATCGTGTATTCACGGCGTTGTAAGACATTCTGAGATATATTCATAGACTATACGACAGACCTTGATTCCATTTATTCTTTGATAGATGATAATAATCAGTATTTACACTCACAAAGTCAGAACGAAATAACAATTTGACTAAAACTATTTTTCAAAGGAAATGGCAAGTGATATACGTATTATTAAGTTAAAACGCCATTTCTATAACATGACATGTAAAATTGATTCACTTCTATATTTAAAGATATTTAAAGTCACTTATTCGATCAAGTTCTAATGAAATACTTATACTCCTTGATGAATAAAAGTACGTATTTTCGTTTATTGAAAAAAAAGTGGGGTTAAAATGATCCTTTTTAATATTTCGTATATTTCTATGCAGGTTTAAATGATTAAACATTTTTCATCGCAATTAAACATGAAATTGATGGCTATATTTATTTAAACAATATATAGCAAGGTTTTTCTGTGTTGTTTTTTTCTTTTCTTTTTTCTTTTTATATGAAATTACACGATATATTGTTATGTATGCAACATATTACATGTATATAATTTATATCTGACCAGTTGGTATTTCCAATATTATCATTGTTCTATTTTTAGAACATAAACTACATGTATGTACTAGAAGGTTCTTAACTGTTGTAGAAAACTCATGCATTATATTTAGATAGAAACTTCTGGAATGATCTTTATTGTTGAAGTTGCTAGATTATGATTACTTGAGAACATAATAGACCTTTCTGGAAACTTCTTAGTTAATATATATAAGGAGACATTTTTCATTAATCTTATCTTTAAGTTATCAGTTACCTTTTTAGTCATCAGTGATCTTTTAAGTCATCAATATATTTGGAGTATTATTCAATTTGGAAATTAAGTGATTTATTGGAGCTTGGATTATTAATTATTCTTGTGGATTTTATTGTGGGAATTTATTCTAAAGTGTTCTTGGATTTAACTTGGATTTAACTGTGCTATTAAAAAAGGATCATTCCAGGATCAGACTAGACATTTGTAATTTTTATTTGGACTTCAGGTATTTGTAAACATAATTTGTTATTTTATTTTTCTTTAATAATTTTTCTGTAATAAATTTGTTATTGTTACAAGTTTGTTGCTGGCTTTTCTTTCTCGTTACGCCTGGCTCGTAACAGAAATTGGGGGCTCGTCCGGGATTGAATATTTCTTTTTTGGCTACATTATTGGAAATTATTACCGTTTATTTTACATTTTATTATTACCGTATTTACTCATCTGAGTTGATATCATAGTTGTTCTATTAAGTGTACCTTTCATTTTGAAATTTTTGAAACACATCACTTTCTGAGTTTAAAACCAGCAGCAAGCAGTCATGTCTTTTAATTTAGAAAAGTTTGTAGCTGAACCTTCCCAGGAGGTATTAGATTTGGCTAAGAAAACTGATTTGCTTGATCTTGCAAAAAAGTATAATTTATCAGAAATTAAATCTTCAATGCGTAAACAAGAAATTAAAAATCTTCTGATTCATTATTTTGTGGATGAAGATATTTTTGGACAAGATGCACTTTCTCTGATTGTTGAAACAAACCCAGAAATTAAGATAAAAGAGCTTGAACTTAAATTTAAATTTGAACTAGAAAAAATGCAATTAGAAAAAGAAAGGGAAGAAAGGCAGTTACAGTTAGAAAAAGAAAGGGAAGAAAGACAGTTAGAAAAGAAAGGGAAGAAAGACTGTTAGAAAAAA